>NC_060269.1:9529413-9685364 GCF_021613505.1 Equus quagga
ATGAGGTTGCCAGACAGTAACCAACTTAAGTTCTTGCCTCTGGCATTGATTAAGAGCTTCTAGAGATAAGACCATCCCCCTTCTTCCTGGCACAGAGAGGGAGGCATCTTCACAGATAGAGGTTTCCCTTAGAAATGTAAATGTTTCCCAACAAAGGGGCAAACAAATTCCACTCCTGGGAGCCTGAATCTCATCTGTAGTTTTAAAACTAACCAGCCTAAAAATCCTCATCAACACCATGTTACTAGCTTTTCATGTTACCAGTACTGTAACCGAAAGTTCGGTCTCTGAACCCAATGCCAATCCAAATAATGAGAACAGAGTCTTGAGTGGAAGGGGAAAGGTTTTTACTATGCCAGGCACAGGGAGCAAAGCAAGGGCTCATGCCTCAAAAAATTGCTAGCTCCCCGATGAGGAACGGGTAGGGATTTTTATTCGGGGTTTTGGGCAGGGGAGGGGGAGCATGTAACCTGTGCAGGTCAGCGCTTTCCCACCAGCCTGCGTTTGGCCTTGAGAGGCTGCTTGCAGCAAGGCTGGGGGTGGGGGGGTTGGGAGGATGAGATAGGAGGATGGCAGGTGGGCGTCCTTTGCCGCTGTCTCCTCTTATGTGAGGCAGGTTCGAGCGCCGGGAGACGAGGAGTTGAGGTCTGGGAAGCCTCTGCTCCTTGATATTTTTGAGACAGCGGCTTTCCTGGCAAACTTCAAGGACACATGATTAACTAAACTTTAGTGCGCCTCCAACTCCAGGCCACCTGGGCTTTTAACAATTTGTAACTCCCATTTAGTTGTAAAGCTCAAGGAGTCAAAGTTTAAAGAAACAGGTATTTACATATGAGTGGAGCTAGAGAAGCAGGAAAGTGGGGGTGGGTTTTAGTTTTAACCCTATATACGCTGGGTTCAATGTGGGGTGACTGATATCAGGGCTGATGTTAAGAGCCTGTAACAGTACTCCATGGTGGGAGTATTTACACCAAAATAATCTGTAAATACTACAAATCAGCATCAGTCTCTCTCTTTTGGTCTATAGAGGTTACTGTTGAACATTTCTCAGCACATCACTGGATGGGACCGCTTTAATTGGTTTTGACACATCAGGATTTACCCTTCAGCAGTGAGTCATGTGTGAGGGGTACTATTAGTAAAGTCAGTGCTCTTAGCAATTTAAAACGGTCGATGAATGTGAAATAGTCAGTGAACAGTGTCTGACATTGCAGTACTGAGGTCAAGAACAGTGATAATTTCTAGGTATTCTGGGCTCCGCTAGCACTTTTGAATTACCATATTCAATGCTAGAGAATCCATTTTAAGTGTTACATTGATTAACTAGGGGACCCGGGTTAAGAAAAATAAAAGGTACAGTGTCTAGAATGCATGAGACATAAATGGTTATGCAAGGAAATGTGAATGTGTGGATTGAAACAGGCAAGAATGGAGGAGGAGGCTATAGCATGTTCCTCAACATTCAAAGGATCATGATTTGAAAGAGTGCTTGGACCTTTCCTAGGAGCAAGGCGGGAATGCGCACATACCCGTTCATGGAAACCAAACTATGTTCTTGAGAATTTAGGTGTGATTAACAGCATAATTACTATGGACTTGACTCGTTCGAACTCATTAGAAATATTTTTCTTTTTTTAACCATGTATAATTTAATAACGACCATGTCTTATTACATTTTTGAAAACATAATACCATGTTTAAATTAAATAAGGAAAAAATAAGGCATAATTTAACATCATAAATCTCTTTATAATCCTATTCTCAACTCCTATAATTATTCACATTAATAATTCAATGAATGAAAAACTAGTCTTTACACTATTATAAAAACACATTAGTCTTTACACTTTCTTCTGTAACCCATTTCCATGTTAACTATGACGAATATTTTGGATGTTAATGCTGAGGAACATTGCATTTAGAAGCAAGCGTGTTTTAATGTAGCGTCCTGTCAGCAGCGTGAGAGAAGCAACAATGCTTTAGCACGGTCGTTACCGCACACAAGAAACCAACGCCACATTCAGGAGCAGGAAGGCAGTTCTTTCCCTGGCTTCTCATTAGCTTTTGCTCTGCATTCTTATAGCAGTGATAACAAATGCGGGCATCTCTTCTCCCTTCTTTTGTTTTAAGTGGCAATCATGCCACTTTTGCAAAAAAGTAAGATCAGCGAAAAGTACAATCCATAAACATGCAGTCGTGGTTCTTAACAAAATAATCTTATACCTTCTACATATTACCCACGGTGTGCCATACAAATTGCTCACAGTTTGACTAAGCAGAAATACAGTTCCAGGGAGTGCATAGTAAACACACGATGCGGTGTGTTATTTACTCACAGTGGGCGAGTGGGAACAAACTACCCTGCCTCCATGGGACCTTCTCATTTTATGAGGAAAAGGGAAAGTTTTACGTAGTTCAACAAAACTCATTTACACTCTAAGTCAACATCTAAGTCGGAAAATTTGGGAGGTAAGAATCAGAAGATCTAGAATCAAGTTCAGATTCTACAAACGTGTGTGAGGAGATCACGTCATCAGGTAAAATTCACAGCTGCACTATGCAGAATGGAGAGAAGAGCTGCCTCATCTTATGAAGTTTGAGCATCAAGCAAGATATCACATACAATGTTAGTTTTAAAACATGAATATGATATATAAATAAAAAGACATTATTTATATATTTTCCATACAAACTTAGACTATCTACTGTGTTCTAGATATACAGTAGGATGTGAATTTTGATTTGAGTAATAATTATTGAAGATCTGCTTAATTCTAAGACTCTGTTGTAAGTCATTACCCTGTTACTTAACCCTCTGAACAAGCAGTGAGCCACATGTTTTCTATAGATGAGAAAACTGGAGCTCAGAGATGTGAAATCACTTGTCAAAAGCTAATAACCAATAAAATGAAATTAAAATTTAATTTAGCAAATTATAGACCCGGTGCTCATTGGTATACATATGAGCAAATATAAGATGACATTTTTACCTTCAAAGAACTTCAATCCTACCTAACGGAAAAAATATGAAAAAAACTAATTAAAAACTTCAAACAAGGATGTAAGACATTTTGCTGTATTTTTCTGGTATAGGAATAAGAGATACAGAAGTTCTAAGGAAGAAGAGATTGCTGTGGGTTGAAGAGGTCAGGGAAGAGGTAGAGTCTGTGATTCAGAAGGAGAATAATATTTTTAATAGCAACATGGGGGCTAAGGAAGGACAGGTCAAGCAGAGGTAATGGTGGGCGCAAGAACTCATAAGGCTGTGAGAGGAGGAGATTTTTAATAGATGTGTTAGTATAAAATATAATTATTCTTCCATTGGTTTTTTCAAGTACAGCAATAGAAAAGAGATTGCAAAAGTGCACTTTAAAAATACTTTCCAAGTAGGTAAAATTCTAGGTTATAACTAATTTCCTAGATTTACGCTTTATAAAATTGGAATGAAACAGAAAGATCTAAATATGCCTTCCCCTTACTTGCCTTACAGTCGTTCACCTTTCTATTTGACACATACACATACTATTAAATATTTAAAGAGACATTTTCATAATAAATTCAGGATTATAATTAAAAGGAATAGTTGTTGCTTTTGCATCATTTTCTCATTTCCAAGTAGCCACTTTGCTTGCACAATTATTCTATTCCAAAAATCCGTCAAATACTGACATTCAATAATTCTATGGTTCTTGCAGGCTAGCATGCTATATGTAAGAACTAAATGCATATTTTGTATTTTATTCCTTATTGCAGGGCAATAAAGGAAACTAAAGAGAACAAAGCCATTGAGGGAGGGGTTAATCATTAATTAATCCTTATAATATGCCTCAAGTCACAGGTTAAAAGTGTTATATAAATATATTTTTTAAACTTACTATCAAAATTTTGGCTTCCCTCCCTTCTTTTTTGGTGAGGAAGATTGGCCCTGAGCTAACATCTGTACCAGTCTTCCTCTACTTTGTATATGGGACACCACCATAGCATGGCTTGATGAGCAGTGTATAGGTCTGCGCCCGGGGTCTGAACCTGCGAACCCAGGGCTGCTGACGCAGAGTGCTCAAACTCACCCACTACACCATCAGGTTGGCCCCTGGCTTCCATATTTTTAACTAAGAAAACAAAACCGCAACGAAAAAACCACAGACAAATGTACCAGAAAACTGTTGTCATTCCAAAAAGCCTAGAATTCTGGCCAATAAAGTACTTTGATTTCTGTATATAACATATGGACTTCATACAACATAACATATAAAATTAAAAATATATATGCATATAATGCAAATTGTTTAAGATACAGTGAGTGGATGGGGAACATACTCCTGGGAATATCTTTCACTCTATTTTTTCTTTACCTTTATGTTCCCTTTAAGAATTAGAGATGCTATTCACACACATTTAACCATGAAAAAGATGTTAAAAATGAAAGTCTATATACAGTTCATTGTGAATATAAAAAGAACTCTAAAACTACTTCCATCATAATGGATGTTAATGGATGAAGATATGAGAACCGGAAAAAAAAGAAATCTACCTGTTAAAAAGATTTTGTGAAGTCCAGCTTAAGTGTCAAAAAAAAAAAAAAAGATTTTGTGTTACATATAATTTAGTTATGTATATATGTTAAAAATTTAAGAACATCAATTCCCAGAATAAAATTAAGATCTATTTTACTTTTGTTTGGTGACTCAGACCACTAATAGGATCTATTTAAAATACTACTACCAGTTGTGGGTTTGGGCAACATAAGGTGATATGTGGAAAATTGATCACGTTTGAAGGAGAATAATAACCATGTCTATATTTTGAAATTTAATTTCTGAATAGGGTGGCATCATCAGTTACAGAAAAAGAACCAAAGAAAAGATGGTAAGGCAGTTTAAGGCATCCTTAAGTACTTGAATATTCATGGCCTCTTGACTCTCAAACCCGTGCACCCAACAGGGGTGCCAAAATATCAGAACTTTTATGACACTTATTTTGTCTTATGCTATTATCCTTCCCATTATGATCTAGATGCAATATATATATCATATACTCGTGTAATAACACACATATAATTTATAAATAACTAAACATATTTAACTGTAAGTTAATTTTTTTAATCAGTAAAGTTATAAAGTTAGGAGATCACTACTCCAGGAAATCCCCTTTACACAACGCCCGGGGCACAGAAAATTCAAGGAAACTAAAAATATGTTACTTGTGCAGGAATTAAACTAAATTTAATCATAAAAATGATAGATAAACTTCTATGGAGAACAAAGAAGAGAGATACACACATTTTTTAAATTTTGATTTTTTTAAGTGAAAGTATAAATATAATTTTATGTCATAAATATCATTTCATGATATAGGAATGCATATCTTGATAGTCATGAAAAGGCTGATTAAGTATATGATGAAATTTCCCTGGTGAATTTTCTTTCTTCTTTTTTTCAATGAGAAATGAGGCCAGTTTCATCTTTTAAAAGTGACTTCTTTGTGACAATGCCAGGGCTACTGATAGAAGAAAAAGCAGGATAACTTTTGAAGTTCTATCTTGCTTTGTAAAACTCTTTCTTTTTAATTTAAAAAATATTAATAGAATGCTGTTATTCAGTCTTAATCTGTTTTTCTTAGTCCTTTGAATGATTCTTTTTTAAAAAATCTGTGTTCTTCTGTCTATATATATCTTCCCAAGGTAAAGCTGTATAGTTCCTCTTATCAGGAGTTAAGATTTTGGCAGAATTAATTTACACACATTACCTTTGAGACCTGAAAAGAGTCATGGATAGGCTTGCCAAGGTTGAATTAGATTTTTTCCTGACTCATCAACTGATCACACTCATTATATTTAGCTTAGTGTTTCTTCTATGAATATTCTTATTTGCTAGTTTTCATATATATTTTATGAAGTTGTATTGATTATGTTTCAAGCAAATGTATTATATTTTACATTAGGGGTAGCTACTCTCTTTTACCACTGGGAAGCGGCTTCTGTCATCACAAAGAATACTACTGACGTAGTCATACGTATGGCCTTTATTACCTTAAAATACTCAAAGTATAGACTGTCTAGGGGAAAATAGAAATTTTGGGATGTATTTTATTTCAAAAACATTTTTCATTTGGGGTAAATAGAAGACTATCCAAATTAAATTTATTTTCTCTAAAATAGAGAAAAACTTGAGGACAGTATTGTACAGATAAAGTGTGCCTTTATATTTCAGGTTAACCTTTACGTTGCAAGATGTGCAAGGCACATGGGCCCAGCTGTGACTTCAGGGCAGGAGCTGATCTTTCAGGGGACACTGAAGAATGAAGTCCTAGAAATGTCACTAGAATTGCATTTCCTCTTCTTTATCTTCCTCTTCCTCCTTCTAAGGAAAAACTGAAAAATGGTATCTGTGAAACACCCTAACAAATACCATTTCTGGATGATTTACACTAAGCAAAAATAATGAAGATTTTTTAGTATAAAAACAGATTACGGTCACATCAAATGCATTTTGTGCATTATTCTGGCTTTCTTTCTAAACCATAAGTACTAGAATACAAATTCACTAGCTTTTTGAGAAATTATAAAACTGCATAGCGTTCATTAGAGAATTTAAAGTCTGGAATTAGATTACTGCTTGGTATTCACAGTTTATCTAATCCCGCATAGATAACTAGATTGCCCTCCACAGGGTATTTTCATGGGGTGACAGCAATCTCTTTGCAATTCTAAGGTGTCTGCAAAGATGCTGCATCAAAGATCACCCTGCAATACAGCATATGAATAGTTAAATCTTGACTCCTAGAGTTAACATTTCTCATTATCACTGTCAGTGGGAAGGAGTCAGTCATTTATGGCTTGGTTCAAGCCTATCAAGCTTTCTCAGCCAAATTAACAATGTCACTTTTGGACAACAGCAATCTTATTCATAGGTCTCGCCTTGGTTCCTTTAAAAAGACTATTAATATACATCCTTTCAATACATCCAAATCCTACTCTCCTTTTCTAACTCCAGCAAAGTTTCTGGGTATTTTTCATGAGGTTGTCTATTGAGCAACTGCTGTTTCATACTTAGAAACAAGAATTAGAAGTCTATTATTCTATCCATTAATTCATTTAATTAAGAATGCTTTTAGTATCTATATGTTACACTGCACAAGGCAAAAGGAAACATGGAAGATCCTAGCAATAGATGACCTTGCCGGCAAAGAGTTTTAAAATCCAGTTAAGAAGAGAAGACATATATCAATAAACAATTTGTAATCTAAGCCAGTATGATAAGTATCTGATCATAAACATAGTCAATATATGTGAAAAAATTCAAATATTTAAATAGAGAACTGAAGCAGCTGTGAAGGAAATTTTATAAAAGAATTTGACAAAATGTAGCCCATTTACTTGACAATTTTAGATATCCAATAAATGTTTATTAATTGGAATTGAATCCCCCACACCCACTGCCTTAATTGTCCGGGGTTTGCAGAGTACCCTATTTTCTCCCATTGTGTTTCTGGAACACGGGGCAAATTACATATGCCTGGCAATTGAATATGCTGAAAACAGCTTTGCTAATCAGATATGGCCACGTTCCAAACACATTCACTTGACATTTACCCTGCAGGCCTGTAACTTTCAGCTTTCCCAGGTGAGTGACATTCAGGATGTAATTGGTCCTTGAATTTTCTGAGCTCACATTATTGTTAAACGTTGTTAGAGGAACAGAATAACACAGAAATAAATGTAGTTTTGAGGTTCTATTTTAAGAGGTATTAGACGAATATATAAATAAAAATGTTGTATTTGTGGGCAACCTAGCCTTTGCATTTCTATACTTAAATCTGCAAATTAAGACTGTTTTGAAACCTTATAGTATGCTTCTTTCCGTTAGAAATATGCCTAAAGGCTGCCACGTGATTGGAACATCCAATGTGCCTAATAAATAATAGATGTGCCTATTGACTCTGGTTAATGTGGACCTGGTCCTCCTCCAGGATATGGAAAAACATTCAATTATTAATTTGTAAATGACATTCTAGAAATAGTCTTTTAGGTTTAATCAGTGAATCTTAGAAGATCTATTGTTAAAAGATTATATTATTTTCGAATACATTTTTCTACATTTGTCTCAAATAACCCATATTATCTTCTTGCCTGTAAATTTGGGGTCTCTTAATGGCTAGGTCTTCCAGGTCTCTTGAAATGACATAATCTTTTAAATTTGGGATATTACACGTTGTAAGCTTTTAGGGGTTATATCTGTTTGTATATCGGACATCTTTGCATCTGTATTGTCAGCAAGTTGAATTACTTCTTTCTCAGCTAGAGATTTTAATATTAATAAAAAGTTTGCAATTTACTATGACTTTGTAGTTTGATTTGCTAGGTACCCTATATTTTAGATACCTTTGTATATACAAGTAAGAATCAGTTCATGTTATGCTTAAACAGTGTGACTGGAAAAACATTTATTTTGTAATTACTATACATTTTTTAAATGAGGTTAAAAGTCTTACAACAATCACAACTAACACCTGGCAATTTCCAGGCTTAAGTACCTTCACTCTCTTGCTCTTGCCCATCCAATGAATTGCCTGTGATAGTCAGCGGCCTCCTGTATTCCCGGTATTCCCTGGTTCATTTATCATGAACTTTTAGCACTTCTCCCCAGCAAAACAGCAATGATTCCTACTCTTCAAACTGGCCTGCTTTTCCCAGCCTGTGATATGGCTCACAGCAGCCCTTCCTCTATCGTCCACATGCCAGAAGACAAGTTCCTCTTCTATTTCATGATAATAACTATCTGCCGCTTACTCTGCTCTGAGCACTGCTGTAAGTGCTTTGTTTGTCAAGTCATCTAATCCTCAAAGAAACAGATGAAATCGTTCTTACCCCTCCTTCCTTCTATGGATGAGGAAACAGGCACACTGAAGTTAAGTAATAGCTGCTGGTTGCGCAGCTGGTTAGTGGCTGACGTGTCTGTTTGGGCTGCTACAACCAAAATACGATAGACTGGGTAGCTTAAACATTTATTTCTCACAGTTCTGAGGCTGGGAGGTGCAAGATCAAGGTGCTGGCAGATTCAGTGTCTGGCGAGAACCCAATTCCTTGTTACAGACGGCCGTCTTTTCATTGGGTCTTCAGATGGCAGAAGGGGCGAGAGAGCTCTGTGAGGTCTCTTTTATGAGAACACTAATCCTATTCACAAGCGCTCTACCCTCATGACCTAGTCACCTCCTAAGGGCCACACCTCATAAGACCACCATTTTGGGGGTTATGAACTTTGGAGGGAGGCAAACATTCAGTCTATGACAGTGGCAGAACTAATATTTGTACCCAAACAATAAGCTTCCGCAATCTATATTCCTAACTACTACCCTGTCTCTAACTACCAGTTCCAGCCTAAGAATGATCTTTTTAGGAAGTATCCTAATTCCTTATGGAGAAAAACTACTTCTCCTTTCACTGCAGGATTTAAACACTTTGGATTTCTACTTTTGCTCTTATAATAATTGAGATTTTATTATAATCATTCGTGTATGTAAAATAGTCAAATATTATTCACCTCTTTCATAACCAAGTATCAGCAACATTGAAAATTTGAAAGTCCTTCTTGGGGCCCTTCTCACTTCCCTCCACCCACAAATACTCTTTTACCTCTATTAATTTTTGTAAATAAAAAAGCTCGATAAAAGCTGCTTAAATAAAATGAAATATAAAAGAAGAGCAGATGAAGCAATGCTTAAGAAGTCTTATGAGGTAAAAAGTCCCAAAACTGTATATTCTTGTCGTTTTATCATAAGACAGTTAGTAATAGAAAAGCTGCAAAATCAGAGCTGAAATACTTCCTTGACTTTGATCAAAATTGCAATTTGACCAAATTCACATGTAGATATTGCCTTCATATTTGTTTATTTTTCCGGTACATTTGTGTGTATTTTGTACGTATTAGGTATTTAGCACATATTCTCAAAATTTTTCTGAACTCTGGAAAATAAGGCAGCCTACTTCTCCAGATTTCCTAGAGACTCATTGAATTTTTTGTTTGTTTTACTTCAAATCAGAATCAGTTTACACTTCTTGAAATTACCAAAACTGATGAAGGGATTTAGGTATCAGGAATGGTTGTTGATTGCAGGCAGAAGATCTTTTTTGAAAAAATGTAGTAATATGATATTGATTATTTGACTCCAGTTGGGACCGAGAGCAATTAAAACTCCAGCAAGTGTTCCATAATTAGAATTTGGCAGCATATGTCATGGAGTAGTAAAACAACTAAGTAAACAATAGCGTATGGTCATCGGGAATTGAAGGGCACGATTAATGCAAGATTTTGACAAATCAAGTGTCCACTGATTAAAATTAATAAACAATGAAATAACGACAACAACATAACACAACTGCTTGTAGAGTATGAGAATATAAGCATTGGGGGGGGATTGGGTGCCTCTAGTATTTACAGATAACCAGAAGAAAGAGAAAGACAAGCTCTAACACTTACAATTTAATCTCAAGACACAGACTAAATCCCAGAGACTTCCTTTAACTCTCTTAATTTCTGCAGCCAAAGGGCCAAGGCAGCCAAAATCCACATGCAAAGCCTGAATTGGTTGTTTGCCAATTTATAATGTTAGTAGGATTTACAGTCTCAACAAGGTTTTAAAAATGAAATTGAGAGTATTTAATAAGATAGAGGGCATATTAAGAATTGGAATGGGGGCTTCTGGTAACTCATCTCCCAATCCCCATGAGGGATTGCCCCCTGAACAGCTGGTTCCTTATTCTTCAGTAATAGTTTCTTGCATTCGTTGAAGTTTGTGCAATAACTTAACGTAAGTAAATTACATGTGAGGGAAAGCCAGTTTTCCTCCTTCCAAAAATCTCGCTTTCTAACTTTCCTCTCATTGCTCATTGCTTTGTATACAAAGCTGCAGTCAAGACCTCAGTGTTCTGAGGGGCAAATCATAAAATCAAGAGCAAAAATAGAAGGCTTCCTTCACAAAAGTATTTCAACACTTTTCTCTTTTATATAAACAAACTTGGAACAAATACGTGTGGGAATGGGTTTTGAAAGTATGGACAAAGGAGAGAAGAACACAATTTTAGATGGAGGTAAATTTATAGATATGGTTAGACTTACATGTCATTCCATATTCAAATATACTAGCACTTTATTATCACAGGAATAATCATAAGAGTTATAGCTAACATTTATTGAATATTTTGGCCGGGCACTTTCTAAAATTATTGCTTTTACTTTGCATTGTGTAAAATTCACTTATTTTGATATTTAGTTCATTAAGCGTTGACAAATGCAGAGTCATGTAACAACCACAACACTCAAGATATAGATCAATTTTAATACTCTTCTCAAATCTCTCATAATTCCCCTTGTAGTCAATCCATCCTGACTCTCCTAACCCATGACGACTAATCCATCAGTTCCATAATTTTGCCTTTTCCAGAATGAAAGATAAATGTAATCTTACAATATATAGCCTTTTGAGTATGACTTCTTTCATGTCGCATAAAAAATTATGTTGTTGCATCTGTAACATTTAGTTTCTTTTTATTCTTAGTGGTATTTCATATATGGATTACCAGATTTTTAAGAAAATATCTTCAGCAATTGAAGAGCATTTGAATTGTTTCTAGCTTTTAGCAATTGTGAATAAAGCTACTAACAACAGTTACACACAGGTTTTTGTGAACATAGATTTTATTTCTCTCAGTCAAATACTCAGGAGTGGGCTTTCTATGTCACATTGTAAACATATGCTTAATTTAGGAAGAAACTGTACAACTGTTTCCCATTTAATGTAAGTGCTGATACAGTTGGATTTAGGTCTATCATTTAATTAGCTCGCTATTTCCCCCTCCTTTTTCTTTTTTTTTCTCTTTTTTGTTCCTCTCCTCTACTTTCTTGTCATGTTTGGATTATTTACATGTTTTACAGTATTCCATTTTAATTTAATCTTTTGGATTTTAGTCTCTAACTCTTTGTATTTTTCTTTTTTTGTGATTTTCGTAGATTGTATCTACCCCTTCACTATCTGCCTAGAGTTTATATTTACCACTGCAAATAAAACATAGAAGCCTCACAACCATGTGAGTCCCTCTACGCTCCCCAGATCATGTTACCATTGACCTTTGTACTGCATCTACATACGCTGAAAATGCCAGGGGCACAGTTTGATGATTTTTGTTTTACCAGTAATATATATTTTAAAAATTTTGAGTAGAAAAATAGAGTATTATGTTTATCTAGATCTTTGACATTTCTGTTGCTGTTCGTTCCTGAAGTTCCAACTTTCTCTCTGATCATTTCTCTGTAGCCTAAACGATTTAGTAGTTCTTTCATAGCAAGTCTGCTGTGGACAAATTCTCTTGGTTTATATGTGTCTGAAAATGTCCTTTATTTACCCCTTCATACCTGCAGAATATAGAATTCTTGGTTCCTGCTTCTTTTCTTTCAACTGCTTAAAGATATTGTTACATTTCATATTTTCTGACAGGAACCTGCAGTCATTTTAATAGTTTCTCCCCTATATGAACTGTATCATTTTTTTTCTGGCTGCTTTCATTTTTTTCCACCTTATCTTTGGTTTTCAGCAGCTTGTTTATGATGTATCTGTGTCATTTTATTTGAGTTTATTCTGTTTGGTATTTTCTGAGCTTCTTTAATGTATATATATATTTTTTCAAATTTGAGAAATATTGAGCCATTATTTCTTCAAACATTTTTCTGCACCAATTCTCTTCTTCTCTCCTGTTGGAATCCAATGATGCATATATTAGACCTTTTAATATTGTCCTACAATCCAGTTCTGATCTTCTATTTTTCTTCATTTTTTTATCTTTCTATTTTTTTCCTTCCCTCTTCTTGAAATTGGATAATTTATAGTCATCTGTCTCAAGTTTACAGTTGCTTTTCTCTGTCATCTCCTTTCTATTGGATGGGCTATTGAGCTATTGTATATTTTAGTTCAAAATTTTTTGTTGTGTTATTTCTTTATAGTGTCTATTTCTCTGCTGAGAACTTCAATCTTTGCTTTCAAGAATGTTTACATTTATCTCATGTTACTTGATTATAATAGCCACTTGAAAGTCCTTGTCATCACAGAGTTGGCATTTGTTGATTATATTTTCCTTAGAGAATTGTCAGGAACTGAGTTGGAGAGAGCTGAGCTCCCAAGTGTCTAGGTGTTCAATTAAAACAACCAGCCAAAATGAAGGTGACAGTCAAGTCTTTAATCACTTATTGCGATAATATAAGCAAGAGGCCAAACAGGAAAAAGCACTGGCTCCCCCAGTGTTCCATTTTCCCACACAGAAGAGCATCTGGTGAGGATCGGGTGGATCAGCTCAGACATGGGGATTCTTTTGAAGCTGAGGAAGTCCCAAACAAAAGGCTCACATCCTTTTATGGGTCCAGGTAGAGGGAGAGGAGAAGGGCTCAGAGTGGAAAAGTACTGAGTCAGAGAAGAGATGTTTTCAAAGCCTTCCTCCTTCAGATAAGTAGATCTTGGCAGAGGCGACTGGTGATGGCCTTTGTTCAGGACTCCCTTGTCCCCAATACACTCAGACACATGGAGCCTCCAAATGGAGGCACCTGGGTTCAGAATGCAGCTATGTGCAAGACCAGGGCTGCCAGCTCCTGGTTCCTTGCTTGCAACTCCTTTCAGAGACTGCATGATGTCTGGTGTGGGGAGAGGAGTTTTCCCCAGTCAGGCATTCCAGGTAAAGTCTTTCTAATAGCCCAGGGTTGAGCTGGAAAGATTACATGTAGGATTTGTCCTGGAGCCAGTCTCTTCAGTGTTCCTGTATCTGTGGTAGTTTTGTTTGTTTTTTAATTTGGGTAACTTTTTTTATATATATATCTGGGACATATTGAATATGACGTTGTAAGTCTCTGATACTATTTGATTTTCTAGAGGCCATTAATCTTTTATTTTGCTTTTGTTTTTCAGGCTTCCTCGATACAAGACATTTCTTTCACTGTAGAAAGTCCTAGCAAACAGGGCTGCTCCAGAGACTGTGTGCTTTAATGGTCGACTGAAACTCTGATTCAACACTGACAGAATGGTGATGGACCTAAAGTTCTAGACATTGCTTGAAAAAGAGAAAAATCCCAAGAAATAAGGAAATATAGGTGTGGGAGTATGTTTAATATGTACGATTTTTTTCAAGCACCTTACGTTTCCTTGAATAGGTCTACAAAATTTTCTTTTTCAGGGATTGAGAATATATTTGTGAAAAGGAGTACCAGCTGAGATGGAGTCACTGGTGAATTCTACTAAACGCTTAAGGAAGAAATCATACCAATTCTCTGCAATCTTTTTCAGAAGATAGAAGCAGAGGGAATACTTCTGAACTCATTCTATGAGGCCAACATTACCCTAACATAAAAACCAGACAAAGACACTGCAGGGAAAGAAAAATACAAACAAATGTATCTCTTATGAACATAGATGCCAAAATCCTCAATGAAATGTTAGCAAATCATTTAGCAAATGCAAAAAGAGTGTAAAAAGAATTATACGCCGTGGCCAAGTGAGATTTATCCCGGGTATGCAAGGCAGGTTCGACATTTGAAAATCAGTTAATGGAATCTATCACATCAGCAGGCTAAAGAAGAAAAATCACATAATTATATCAATAGTTGCAGAAAAAGCATGTGCCAAAATCCAACACCTATTCATGATGAAAACTCTCAGTAAATCAGAGACAGGGGAGAACTTACTCAACTCGGCAAAGAATATCCAAAATAAAACTATAGCTAATGTCGTACTTAATGGGGAGAAACTAGAAACTTTCCTCCAAGATGAATAACAAGGCACTCCTTTTCAACTCTCGGCACTCCTTTTCAACTCTCACCACTCCTTTTCATCATGGTACTAGAAGTCTTAGCTAACGCAATAAAGTAAGAAAAGCATAAAAGATAAGCACATTATGAAAGAAGAAATAAAACTGCCTTTGTTCCCAGATGACAGGATCATATATGTATAAAATCCAAAAGAATTGACAAAAAAACTCCTGGAACTAAGAAGCAATTATAGCATTGTTGCAGAATACAAGGATAATATACAAAACTTGGTCGCTTTCCTATATACTAGCAATGGACAAGTGAAATCTGAAATTAAAAATACAATACCATTTACAGCAGCACTCCCCAAAAAGAAACACTTAGGTATAAATTTAACAATGCTAGGGAGGAAGTAGAGCAAGAGAAACTCTCATTGTTGGCGGGGAATGCAAAACGGTACATCCTCTTCAGAAGAGTTTGTCAGTTTCTTACAAAACTATACATATTCTTAACACAATATCCAGCAATCAGACTCCTTGGTATTTGCCTAAAGAAGTTGAAAACTTATGTCCACACAAAAACCTGTACACGCATGTTTATAGCAGCTTTATTCACAATTGTTTACCACAGAGTTAGTTGGTCTAACATGATGATCGACCAATACCAAGACCTGAGCCAGTAAACATACCCAGGAAACCTTTAACGAAGGAAACTCTTAGTACAACTGGGGAAGGATCCTGCAATAACATTGTTAAGAGTACCGTGAACGTTCCTTATAGGCTTCCCTAGGGTCCTGGGAATAATTACTAGGGTACCTATGCACTACAAGAACTGAAATGTCCACATGTTTCCAGAATTATGGGAGACTAACACTAATTCTTGCAGATCTGGAAAGACTCTTTGCTCATCATTGTGAAGGCTTATGTAGGACAGTTACCAAAAGGAGTTTTGATATGAGTCTGACTCAAGGTAATCCCCATAGGACCCCATAATAATACGAGGCTTATTTCCAAAAGTTCCTAAGTTCAATAGTATGGTTGGAAGAGGCATTTCTAGGTAGAATTATTCCATTTATTTTCTCACTCTGAATGTAAGTACCATTATTATAAGATAGGCCAAATTCTATCATAGATTTGAAAAATACTTGTAAAATCAACTAACTATTTAAAGAATGTTGGATTGTTGATCCCTTTATACCCCAGATACCTCTTTCCCACTGTTGAAATCTTCTGAAAACGGTCCAGAAAGACACTTAGGACAGAAAATCTTCGCAGTAGGCAGAACTTCAAGGAGTATCTCTTGCTTTCCCTTTCTCTAAAAGAGCAGGTCTGAGAAAAGTACCTACATTTACATCATTTTTTTTCTGTTTTGCTAGTTGACTATTGACTTTTAAGAAGCAACATTTAAGAAGTGGTTTCAAGATTGGGAAAGGCATTTTAATAGTCAACAACACAAAAATATAGGTGGCCTAAAAATTATCATTAAAGTGCATAATTGCTGAAAAGATTCTTAAAAATCACCCAGAAAAATTGACAGATTCTGAAATTAACACTCCTTCCTAACTTCTGCCATATTTGTTCAATGGGTATATTCACTCATTCAGTCTTTATTTGGATTTTTTGATAGTTTTAATGTTCCAGACACCATTTTAGGTGCAAGGGGTATAAAAGTAAACAAATCAGGCAAAATCCTTGACTTAGAATCTAGCAAATGAAATAGATAGCATCAATGTACAATATTATGTCAAATGGTGCTCTTTGCTTTGTCAGAGTAAGGGGATAGAATTTAAATGGGGACAGATGATATTTTAGACAGAAGAGTCAGGAAAGGACTCTGAACAGAGCTCATACATCTGTGGATTTAATGGCAGGACGGAAGTTATTGTAGGACCTAAATAACATGTTCCTGTCCTTATGAACCAATTTACCTCCAGTGGAAACCAGCCATGAGTCCAATATGGCACTATACAACATGAGACCAGCCTGCTCCTTATAGCAGTTGATTACATTGGGACCTTTTCTGTTACAGAGGAGGCAGGGATGTTTCTCAGGAAAATATGCATTTATTCTGAATTTGTTTCTGCTTTCCATTCCTGCCCTTTTTTCTGCAGAATTATTGAAGGCCTCTGTGGTTGTATTGAATGTCTTCAGTTATATCATGGTATCCCACCCACACTGCTTCACATTCACGAACTTATTTCAGAGCAAATGAAGGAATTGCTCAAGAGATTTGCTGGTGTTACTATATATAACCTGTTGCCCAAAAGTACCTAGCTTTCAAAATAAACAAGAACTTGTAGTGTTTGCTGGAGGCCAAGTGGGAAGAAGATTGCTGCTGTATAAAGAGGAAAGGAAGGAGTAGCCATAGGAATGGGAACCTAGAGTACTTCCTTCATTAACAAACATTGACATAAAGTTAAGGAAATCTTAACTATATATGTAGGGCCATTTGGGTACTGTTTGTGCAGTTTAAGGCTACCAATATAAATTTATGAGCAGGTCACAAATAGCTTACAGCCCATGGGACAAAGTTTTAGGTTTCTCAGGCTGAAAAAATTCATTGCACCAAAGCAATAGTTGAAGAAAAACAAAAAGAAAAAGGAAATGTATAGCAGAAGAGAGAAATCCTGTGTGTTAGCCATGACTCAATGCCAGTTGGAGAAGTGACAGCTGTGTCCTATACCAGCATCTCTTTCCTGTAGTGTTACACAGATATATATACCATATATGCATCATGTAGATCCTGAAGACTCTTAAGTAGTATGAAACACAAATGTAATACATATATAGATAGATATCATATAAATGTGTTATACTGATGAATATTTTTATCTTATATATATATATATGTTATGTCTACTTATCTATGTAGAGGATTGTTTTTTTTGCTTCATTTTTTGAGTGTAGGGAACTAAAGAAAGAATGGTCATTTCCCATAGATATTGGGCTTGGAGATGAATGTGGAATTAATTCATGTGGATTAATGGATTAGTGGAATGTGGATTAATGTGGAACCTTGAGGCATACTTTGTATTGCTTGAGGATAATTGAATTATGTTAGTGGGAACATAATTGGGGGGAGTGAAATGATAGGAAAGTTTATATTGACCTCATAAAGCCAAAGTTTGAATGACTTAGGACATTGTTTTTTCTTTTTGCCTTCCCGACATATGACACATTTTCTTTGGGGAATTCTCTATACATATGAGTAGAGAGTTTGACTCTAACTATACAAAACCAAAAAAGATTAGATATTCATTTCTCTAGTTGCCCCTTTCAACTAGAACACATAAAAATTACTTACCCTCAGAGGCCCTTACCTCCCACTTGCATGCAGGATTTAGTGACACAAAGAAGCAGAAACCCTGAAAAATGCATTTGGAGCCAAATGCTGCCGTTAATGGAAATAGCAACATGTAATTTTCATGGGAAACACCAGTGTCATTGCCATTGGTAGCATCCAATGTCCATTTCAAGCAGTGTCCATGGTGCAAGGTGTGCCATCTGGTTTTGAGGGTTGGCAGTAGATGTCTTCTCTAGATTAACTTGGTGAGTGATTATCAGCCATCACTCTGGCTGGCCAGCTTCCTTTTCCTCCTGCTGACTTTCTCAGCCTATTTCCCCTCCTCCTAGAGATTCAGTGAACTGTCTAAATTAATATCAATAAATTATTTTTCTGCTTAATTCAATCAGAGTCAGAAAATATTGTTCACAAATAAGTAAACATGACGGGCATGTAAATAGACTTTTGTTATAATCATTGTATATGGTCTATTTATTTGAGTCATGAGTACATATTACCCATATCATGACACTGCACTTTTTTCCTTTTAATTTCAATCAATAGTTTTTAAATTACTATTTTTATGACTTTGTCTTTTGTCTATCTGCAAAATCTTCTCTGGTTTTCCATATTACACTTTTTTTTTCAAGGGACCATTTTTTTCTTAGTGCTGCCAACATGGTAATATAATGGTGCTATTGAGAGTGGGTTTAAATTAACCATTTTTATGTTATTTAATCTATGGAAGTTTGTTTGTGATTTTCTAATATTATTTTTAGAAGCCAAGAAAGGTAAATTGAATTCCCTTAGTGCCATTAAACTTTGAAATTTTTATACCTTCTTCTGCTATGTAATGTTTTTTTCATCTCTCTACTTCTTGATTCTCTGATATTCTGAATGCAATGTATGTACAAGTACCATTCCCAGCACAGAAGGCTCAGTATTCAAAGCTTATTATTGACATGCTATCATGGACTAAGATTTACTTTTGGAGATTGAGTCCAAAAAATTTCAAAAAACATTCCCTTGTCACTAACTCATTTTATTCTATTTTTGAGTTGCACAATTACCAGTTATAGCAAATGATATCATGTAAAAGTGTGGAGAGGGTAGAAACTAGGAAGAACACTTAACCAATCTCACAAGATAATTCTCTTGTCAAGTCCTACATCTTGAAAACATGGGAAGAAGAGTTGAGGAGATTCTAGATTTTTCAAGTGATTCCTGTTTCACAACACAAATCAGCACTATGTTGGGAGCTGGTAGGTTTTTCTTATCCTAGTTCTAGCTGTCTTATAACTAATATTAACTGCTCCAACATTTTAAATTTATTCCGCCACTTTTAGTTTTAAACGTTATTGAGAGTTTTCATCTTCTTCTGTTTTTGTGAATATGTGGGGGAAAAGTAGAACATCTAAAGAAATTCTAGAGAAATACCCTTTTAAGTTGATGATTGTTTTAAAAAATTATAATTTAAAGGTAAAAAGAAATTCCAAGTAGAGGATATTGTTTAGATGAACTCAGTATCTATTTTTCCAGATTAGGAGCACCCACACTTGAAGAGAAGACTGTCCTCTCCTATTCAAGCAGTTCTAACAGGTTCTCTTACTTTACCATCATTCAATCCTGAGGGCTTTTTTATATTTTATAAGCCTTAGATTGTCTTGAGGTCAATTTGTTAGGCTATTCCTAAAGCTTCTTAAGTAATATGAAACTACTTAGAAAGGGCTTTTTAACAGAGTACAACTGTCTTTGGCTATGACATTATTTTTAAATTTGGAAAATGAAGAGTAGTTCTATATTGATTACAAATCGTTGACTCCAAATAAATTACACCCATTTATAAATAACATTTTGTACTATTTTAAAATGTGGAATATCTAAATTTAGTTCATAGTTCAATTTCAAATGTGTAACTTCTCTTTGTTTCAGGTACCTTAGGAAAAGGGCAAGCCTGACTGTCCTGCACAGCTGTGTGTCTCCTACCAAAATTACTGACACTCTCATTCTTGTTGAAATTGTGTTATAAATGGGACAATGACAAATTGATAGCAAACCCTGGAAAATACACAGATAAGATTAGAATTCATACCATCATTAGACAAAATGGTATAGCTAGAAAGGATAAATAGATACAGGATACTCCGATAATCAGTATTCATGTTTTCGCATTGTTTTCAGGATACAGAATCTCATTGATATAGGATGTTCTACTGTTATATTGTTCTTAGAAACTAAAAAAATATCAGTGACTCTTCTCTAGATATCTGGCTCCCAAGATCCGAGAGCATTTAATAGAACGACTGACAATAATAACTTAGGTCAATATTCTCTTTGAACCAGTGAAAGGATGATTGTTTATCTTAGGACAAGTTATGTTAAAATTGTACATATAAACTTCTTTGGACATTAAATTTAAAATGTTTATTAATGCCAATGAAGCACTTTAGACACACAATCATTAGCAAAATAAATATCTTTCATGAAACTAGTTAGCTATATTACCTGCATATGAATTATAAATTCAAAGAGACACTCTTCAGGGATCTACTGTAAAATCCAATAATATACCATTATTCTAATTTGTATAATAGTATGTGTGTCTTTATGATGTTTATTCTGAAAGGGGAAAAACTCCCCAGAATGAAGTAGACTCATGTTGTAGAGTTAGGATTCGGTTGATTAGATATTTAGGCTTATATTTTGGTGACGTCTATAATATTATTTCCTTACCAAAGAGCGTTTGCGTATCCTTTTCTGAGTGGCGTAGTTTAGGAAAACACCAAGCTGCTGGTGACTCGGAGACCCAAGAATATAGTGGTTTTAAAAAGATGAATTTCTCTTTCACATAACACTCCTGGAGTGAGGATTCCAGGGCAGAGGAGCGGTTCTGCCCAGTCGGTGTGCTCCTCCAGGGAGCCAGGCTGCTTTCCACCTGTCCTTATTGTCCTTCTCTGGGGCAGGAGTCTGCAGACTTTTTCTGTGAAGGAACAGAGTATAAATAGTTTAGGCTTTGAAGGGTATATGGCGTCTGGCGCAGCTACCCACCTCAGCCTCTGTGGTGAGAAAGTAGCTATAGGCTCTGTGTCGTACATGGGCATGGCTGTGTTCCAAGAAATTCTTTTTTAAACAGATAGAGGGAGGGATTTGGCCCGTGGGCTGCAGTTTGCCAGCCTCTGTACTACGCTGAGTCACTGCCATGTCGGGGTTCCACTGGTAGGGAAAGCGAAGGAAGCATGGAATTGGCGTATCATTTTTATAGTATCCAGACATGGAAGTGACAGATATCAGCTTAGCTTACATTCAATTAGCAAAAATGTATTCACCATTTCTAACTACAAGGAAGACTGGAAGACATAGTTTAGCTAAGCAGTGGTATGTTCAGCTACAGTCCCTTTTTTCTTTTTTTATGGAAAGTGGAGAAAGGATTTTGGTGAAAAACAAGCAATCTCTGTCACATTGGCACAGAATTTGGTGAAAAAATGCAGAAAACTGATATCACAATATTTTCTTATCATGATTTAGCAGACAACAAAAAGTATGGAAAATGAGATGTTATCAACCTTCTAAATATATAAAATAAAGTTAAATTTATTAAGATTTTACATATCATAAAGCTATCCCTCGTTAATATCTTTGACACACTGAATAAATTATCTCTAAATTGAAATGATTAAGTATTTTAAATACTATAAAATTAGTAATTTTCAACTGTCAGCTCATTTTTTTCTTTTAGTTTGTATGCCTATCATATTCTTAAACAGAATCTATAATTTATAGCCTGCAAAATTGATAAATGTACCTATGCAGTTTCATGGAGAATTCATGCCATTTGAAGCAGTTAAAAATGCCAACTGGGTTGATGATGCTCTCCAGCTGTCAGTAGTTCACAACATAGTGTCACGCCACCTACAGACATGTCAACATTTTACCAAATATTTTTCCAAAATGTATACATTCTAAATCTATTTCCAGATTTTCGTTTAAAAAACAATCTAAAAAGAATTCATTGAAGTTACCAGATATATGAAGTTTGCTGCCTACATCTGCCTATTTCCATGAATAAGATTAAAATGTCAAGACTATGTAATCATCTAGTAAGGAAATGTACTGTTAGTGTTTTATTCTTATGTTTGGACTTGCTTGTAAAAACCTTTGGCAATCATGTACCAAGACTCTATGTGCTCTAATCACTTTACATGTTTTCATATATAATATAATTTAATACAAAACGATAATAATAGTGTTTACTCACTGCCCTCAAATGACAACCTGTAAGGACAGTTTGGGGCTGCAGTACTGAATATAAGGATATGCACAAATTTCATTCTTATTTTTTGTTTCATATCAGACTCTCTCTCCTTCTATTATTCATGCATTCATTCACACCCTGTGCCTTTTCTCACATTTTTATCTTATTGTTAATAGATAAAATTCACTTCCCTGTAGAGACAGTTTTTAAATTATTGCCAAACTTTGATATGATAGCAGTACAATATCCAAACTTACATTTTACTTTGTCTCCTAAAAGTTATTCTGTATTGATATGATTTGTCAGTACATGATAGGTTTTAAATTAATTTCTGCTTATCTGCCTGACTCCACTATAATGATGACATTTTCTGGAGCAATAAACAAATCTAATATAATGGGCTATTAAATAAAATGGGCCTCTTGGAGAGAAGGAAAATCTGGTTCCTATTTGTATTTAAAAGGAATAACTTAATCAATCATGCATCTGAATTTGCATAATGTACTTTTATAAAAGATTCTAACATATCTCTTATGTTCTTTTTGAGATGTGCATTAAGTTCTGAATTAACACAGTACCAGAATGGCAGCTCCTGATTTAATTACTTCTGTTTCCTCACCACTGTGCCCTTGAGCACAACAAAACTATGAACAATATTACCATGGAAAAAAGAGTCAGATTATGCAATAACCTTTACTGGTTAGAGTGATGAAGGATTTAAATTGTTAAACTTATTTGGAGATATATTTACTGTTCTCTGTTTGAGACCAACATTATTACACAGAAAGTAGAAATAATAAGATTTTGCCCTTAACTGCTTTTATCCCCTGCCTTATGATGAAGATTTTGAGGAAAAGTTAAAAATATGACACTGTATCTGTTCTATCAGTCTTTTTTGAGTAACCAATATCATATCATTTCTTAAGCTTTTTTCTCACCTCTCTCTTTTCTTTCCCAGATCAAATGCCATCCATATTTTATCATCCATCCAGGTGCTCCAATTCCAAGACTATCACCAGCTTACAGTCACAGAGAATGATGTTTGGACTCTGCATCTTGGGAGGTGTCATCAGACAGCATGCGTGTTGTTGCTATGGGTCAGGTGAGGAGGAGACCTGACTAAGAAAGAGTCCTTTTCATTTGCCTGCCAGTCAGATACTCCGGAATATACATTCTTCTGCTTAGAGTTAAAGAAAAGAGCGATAAGGGCTGGTGAAAACCCTTTTATTGCAATGAACTATATTAATGATTCTCTGCTAGAGACAACAGAATCTGAAGGACAGAGGGGAAGATTCTGATAGTATCTAAAACCAAGCAATGGGTAAGACCAAGCGGTTTATCATGCTTGATGACAAACAGTAAACTTGTAGTCATTTATAAAACTGGAATTAACAGATTATTAAAAATGTTTATCCAATATTTCCAGATATTTAGCTATTAGGATCAATGATTCTAGAGATATTCTTTGTCAAATGATTGGGGACCACATGTGGCTCAATAAATGTATTGAATAATAATGCCCAACGTTATTGAGGCCTTACAACCTTAGCATATTTTATTCCATGATAACCCAATGGCTAGGAGATGTTAAATAACCTAGATATTAAGTAATTATCTGTGCCAATGAATTGATTTTTTCTTAATATTAAAGTTTTGTTCCCCAATAGGTGAAATCATCTCAATAAAATGTATGAGTCATCAGAAAAGAAAAGTTGGCCAATATTTAGTTATAAGGATTTGACTGATAAACATAAATATAGGAAAAGTCCTTTAAAATGATTTCGTCTAATGCCCTGCTCCAAAATGATAAGAAAATTAGTGTTCCGTGTAGTTGAGTAAATTTCCCACATTCACCCAGCTATTTTATGAGTTGCTAAAAAAAACCTGGTATTTTTTTCCTCCTATCTAGCATTGTGATATTTGTTTGCTGCATGGCTGGGTCAAGACATATGTCCTAATTCTTGTGTCCTAAAATCTGAATATACACATTGTCTGATCAGGGGTTTAAAATAGACCTGTTGGAGACAAAATAATTATCCAAAAATGAAGTGTCTATAAATGTGGATTTATTTTGTATTATCTGTTTAGAATAACAATGCTGGCATTTACTTTTTACCTACATGTGTCCATTGGCCTTCTAGTTAGGTTGAGATGATTATTACATGTTTGGATCGATGCCTATTTAATATAAAACTCCAAAATATTTGTGAGTATGAGAGCATACTGAATTTTCCTAAGTACATACTTTATAATATAAACGCTGGTTAGCTTTTGATACGAGTTTCTCCTGTAAGTGAATTCTCGTGGCTTTGGAGAGGGTTCTAAAATTTCTGGAACTAAATATTTTCAACTAAATATTTACAAGTTATTGGAAATAGTCTCCCAATAATTTTGGCTTTTCCATATGATAGTTAAGCCAGCACACCACAGCAAGTAGAGCATACAATTCTATATCATTTGTGAAGTGGATTCATTTTAGTATAAAGTATAGTTTAACTATATAGTCATTATTTAATCAACAATGAAATAAAAAATTGAAGTAATGCAGACAACCCCCCAAAAAATTACACTTACCACACATATTTTCACTTCAAAGTAGACACTTAGAGGTTTGGCTGCAAAAATTATAAGAATTATTAGAATTTGCTAAGAGGACTTAGACGAATACACAAATATCAATGTTCTTCCGCTATGCTAAGAAGTATGTGATAAAAAGTAAAAAGGGAAAATGAACATTCTGTTATTAAAGGAGACAAAAGACATAAAACAAGGGATATATTTAAGAAGAAATATTCATGATTTACAAATTTAAAGCCAGAAAATCTAAGGGTGCAAGTGAAAATTTCACTAAATGTCCTATGGAATGATAACTATACATCCTGCAAAAATTAATGTGTGTATTTAGCACAATTCCAATCGTGTTGTGAGTGCAATATTTTAATGACAAAATTATTCTAAAATTCATCTGAAAAATCAATGCATAAGAATATCAGAAAATTTTGAAAAAATATTTATGAAACAGGAGTTTTTCTACAAAATATTAATATGTATTATAATAACATATTAAACTAGCACAGAAATTGACATGAATGAAAATCTAGAAGATACAAATATACCTCAGTGTTTTGCAATCTAAGTAATTCATTTAATAAATGCATTATGAATAGATAATCTTAGATTCCTCATACTTGATGCCGAAATGATTTTAGGTCAGTTTAAGAATTCTATCTCAAAAGGAAATAATGAAAGAATTGGAAAGAGTTTAACTGAATGTCTACATCTATATCACTCCTTTTGCTAAAGAAGGATTTTAGAAGCATCAAGTCAAAGACAGAAACCATAAAATAAATTACATTTAAATGTTTACCTAAAAAGTTGAAAGAAATATCTCTATAACCAAGGCCTATAGTGAAATGGAAAATAACGAATTTGAAAAATATTCACACTAAAATTTGTAGGGAAAGTTAAGCATCTGACTTAATTTTGTATCTCTACTATCTATCTATCTAATCTGTCTATTGTCTGTCTGTCTGTCTCTCTCTCTGTCCATCTATTTATCCATTTTGTCTAGGAAATTAATTAACATGCAAATTAATGATAGAATGAAATAAAACGAAATAGAAAAAATGGTTTAAGAACGTGGATAAGATATCCACAAGACTAAAAATGCAAATGGTAGATAACGCATACAAACAATAGCAAATCCTACTAGTAACCAATGACAAAATAAAATGAGATGCTATAATTTATCTCTCATATTACCTGATGAATATATAGCCCAAACAAAAAGGTCAAGAAGAAGTAATGAAAAAATGTTTTCTTATACACTGTCAGTACAATATAATTGACCATAAAAGTTCAGGAAAACAATTTGGCAAAGTACAATTAAAGCTCTAAAAATAATATAATTATTTGATCTCTTTGATTTTTTTTTTTTTTAAAAGATTGGCACCTGAGCTAACAAGTGTTGCCAATCTTTTTCTTTTTTTTTTTTTTCTGCTTTTTCTCCCCAGGTCCCTCCAGTACATAGTTGTATACTTTTTACTGTGGGTCCTCCTAGTTGTGTCATGTGGGACGCCGCCTCACTGCCGCCTGATGAGCAGCGCCATGTCCACGCTCAGGATCCATATCCGTGAAACCCTGGGCTGTGGAAGCAGAGAGAAGAACTTAACCACTTAGCCACACAGCTGGCCCTGATCTCTTTGAGTTTTTAATTGTGAAAAATAATTGGAAATAAATACATACCTCAAATTGGAAAATTATTATATAAACTATTGTATGTCAATATGCCAGAATATTATGAAAATGCTTAAAATATGTTGACATATATTTATAAACATAGTAAGATGTTCCCAATATAGGTGGGAATTTGAGAAGGGAGTTAGAAGTTTTCTTACTCCTTCTCTTTTTGTTCCCCTCTCCCCCCTCCTCTGTTTCTTTCCCTTCCCTTCCCTGTAGATTCAGTCTGTTTTGAGGAGGCCAAGGAAGATAGGCATTAGGTGAAGAGAGTGAGGGGCAGCTGTAATGACCCAGTGGGGAGTGTCTTAATGGAACAGAGATGAGAATAGCCATTCAAGAAGTAGGGGAGCAGTGATGGATCTAGAGGGAAATTTCAGAGCCAAAGGAGGGTGAAGGGATCATTTAAGTGGGATGATGATCCATCATGTGTGTCAGAATTCAAGGTGTGTGGGAAAGACATCTATGTGGAGGATGCTATGTAGGAGTCCTACAGTAGGGCATTTGAGCCCAAATGCGATGAGGAAAGCAATTATTGGGGCAAGGTGACATGGGAGGCCTGGCATGGGATGAGGAAATACCAGTTCAGTGAGGAAGATGGCACCATCGAGGTGTTTAATCCTGAACAGTGTGTTGAAGTCTGTGTAGAATAAGAAGGTCCGTTATGAGTAGGGAGGGGTGTTGGCACGTGGTATGCTGGGTTGAGGCCTGATTTGGGTGAAGAGGTCATTTGTGCAGAAGGTGAGACAGCAAAGAATGTGGTCCAAAACAAAGAATGTTGGAACAAAAGTGAAGTGAGAAATGCCTTTATGCTGGGTTTGGTGGGTGGATGGCTGCCAACTATGGGACACTGGTTTAATCCTTGATCAGGTAAGTAAAAATATTGTCAATAATATGAGCCAACTTTCTCACTGTTGGATAAAAGAGTTACGAATAAAGGAAGAGGATAAATTAGAAGGAGCCCTATAGAGTTGGATTGGCATTGAAGATATTGAGCTGAGCTTATCGATTCCAATATATAGCTATAGGTATGTGGATATAGGTACAGAGATAATGGAAATAATTATGTGTATGTACACACATACACACATTATATATATGTTTCTGAGCTTCGTTCAAATTGAGAGAATAGTGACAACTCAATAGAAATGAACACTCCTGATACCTGGATTTTAGTTTCTAATTCCATTCTCATTCCTTTTTACGTCCAAAATAATATTCCACTGTATGGATATACCACATTTTATTTATCTCTTAATCAGTTAATGCACATGTGGGGTGTTTCCATCCTTTGATTATTAAGAATAATGCTGCTATGAACATTTGTGTCTGAGGTTTAGTGTGTGGGCAGATGCTTTTAATTCTCTTCTCTAGGAATGGAGGAGCTGGATCATATGATAGCTATGTTTAACTTTTTGAAGAACTGTCAAACTGTACTCCAAAGAGGCTGCACCATTTTATGTTCCAATTAACAATGCATAAGACTTCAGATTTCTTTATAACACCACCAACCTATTTTACTATCTGTCATTTTATTATAGTCATCCTAGTGTGTGGGAAGAGTATCTTGTGGTTTCAGTTTGAATTTCCCTGATGGTTAGTAATGCTGAGCCTCTTTTCATGGACATTTCTATATCTTCTTTGGAGAAATTTCTATCCATGTTCTTTGTCCATTTCTTAATTTTTTTTTTTTTTATGATTGGCCTTGAGCTAATATCTGTTGCCAATCCTTTTCCCTTTTTCCTCTTCTTCTTCCCAAATGCCCCCATATGTAGTTGTGTATTCTAGTTGTAGGTCCTTCCAGTTCTGCTATGTGGGATGCTCCCTCAGCAGGGGTTGATGAGCAGTGCTACATCTGTGGCCAGGATCTGAACTGCTGAAACCCTGGGCCGCCGAAGTGGAGCATGTGAACTTAACTACTCTGCCAAGGGGATGGCCCCTTAAATTGTTTTTTCTTGTTACTGTTGACTTGTAAGTGTTTTTTACACATCGTTGAAAGAAATACCTATATTGAAAACACAATGTGGCAATTCTGGAAATCAGATTTATCCCTCTCTCATTACCTCACCCAGAGATTATTGTTGTTATTCTTGATGTTTCTTTATTTAGAGACTTTTCTGGGCCAATGCTCTAAATCTGTATTGTTTGCCATGTGTGGCCATTGAATTCTCTGCCTGACTAGACAGAGACTTCCTTAAATTCCTTGGACTAGTAAAACTCTCAGCCTTTGCTGAGGGGCTCTCTATGTGTATTTGGTTATGCCTTCAACACTTTAGCAGGCAATTTTTATTTCTGCATTACCCTTCATTTTATGCTTGTCTCAAGATGAAGTAGGGTAGACATATGAAACTAAGGACTTTTTAAGTCTTTCCTGAACAAGTGCATCACCCTCTGTCTGTACATGGCTTTCTAGATATTCCCTGGAATTTGCCTTAATCTTTTCAGGGTGCCTTATGATAAGTAATTCCTGTTTTTTCCTTTTAAGTTTTTTGGTCAGTGTCTTGACAGTCCCAGCTGGTAATGATGCCTCAGGCAGCTGCAGTGTTAGACAGTTGCCACTTATTGTTTGCAACAAATGATTTGGCATAAGACAATTTGTGCAAAGTAAGCTCTGAACCAGGTCAGATAAAGATAAGCCCTGAGAACAACTTTTCAGCAAGTTGCTAGACAAGTCAAATAGTGACAATTCTCTGATAATGACTGATGATGAGGCTTTTATGGAGCTCCAAACTGGTTCTGCCCCTTTCAGTGGCTGCTTGACAGCTGCTTTTCAAAGCTACTGTAATTGGGAGAGTCTTGGTTTTTAAGAGAGCTCCCCACAGAGCTGGGGAGAGAAAAATACAATTAACCCAGGTTAAAAGGCCATAAATTTCTTTGTTCTTACTGAGGTTCAGAATCCTGAAAAAGTTGATTTTGATAGTTTTTTCTATTGTTCTCATTGCTTTTATTCAGGAAAAGATTTCTGTAGGGTCTTAGCCCACCATTCTGGAAGTCCTATGAATATTTTAGCATCATGGATTAATGAGTAATATTTATTTATTTGTTGTTTGCCATATATTCAATATTTCCTGTATTACATAAGAACTTCTTATTGAAAAAAATTTATGTGCTGTCTGCTTAACTGCTATAACTGAGGATGCAAATTGCTCCTATATCATTGTTCTGTGTGTTGTCCTGTGTACTGGGACTTCTGAAATAAAACATCTTCTTACAAGGAGACTTTGCTTTTCTACCAAGATTAAATTTCTATCAAATTTTCTTTTAAAATTTCTGCTAAATTAAAATACTCACCTAAGCTTTATCTTATCAATCTGACAAATTAAACCAAATACGTCAGCACATTAAATGGAGCTTTCCAAATATATATGCTAGTTAAAAAAATGACACTATAATATTTGGAAATGTAAGGAAAGATGAATCTCAGTGATCAAGTAAAGTTTTATTTATTAGAATGTGACAAAAGGTGGAAAGGCAAAGAAAATAAAAGCATTACATTATGAAAGCATTGCAATGTCTTAAATATTAGGATAGTAGAGATGCCTTTTAGGTTCTACTTGAAGATTTAATTGTGTGAAACACAGCCTGTAATGGACTCTGCCTGATAGACTTGATGATTCAGAAATGCTAGACAGCCATACATCAAAGACAGTCTTCCATGCTGCTTGCTTCATGTGCTGTAAGAACCCCCATGAACATGATATAATGCTAACAGACACAGACCATGCCATTAATGAAAAGAACACTGATTCCATAAGGTTTTAATCCATACTTTAATTTCAACATATCTTATTCTTAAAGTTCTAGCTTTTAGTCATGGCAGATTGCTTTGAGGATGCTTCAGATCCTAGTTCCACATAGCATTGTGTTTAAAATTCTTAGTCCAGTGTCTGACTGTCAGCTCAATAAACGTTTAGCAATATTTTTTCTTAATAGTAGTATCATCATTTTATTTAATGTATGTCTATGGGTTTAACATTCATCATTGCTAATAATAATTTTAAAGTCATTTCAATATGCATTTGACATCTATATCTTTAAATCCATTGCATGACACGATGTATTTTATGTTTATAAGTGTCCAAAGGACTATTTTATTAATATAACTTAATGTTAAGCATTTATTTTTATTAAAATTATTAAACAAAATAATTATAGTTATTATAGAAATTTTGATAAATAAGGATTTATTTTCTATTTTTCAAAAACTCACAATGGTCAAATATCTCAGGAGTGAAATTCTCTAATGCAGGAGAGAATCATATTGACAAAGATGCTTACATAATTAAAGACAATTTTGCAACAAAAATCATACTAAGTAGATAAAAATACATTTTATAACTTTATAGAGGATGAACATTTACTTAACATTAGCTACTTTATGAATTATTGTATACATATACACTGGTTATTTTTCTTTTTTAAAAATATGTGTTTATTAAAAATACTAGCCCGTAATCCCATGGGAATATTGTTCTAATATTGTTAAATAAAAGTTCATGTAAATGTGATTAAAAAGTTAACCAAAAAAGAACAATATAATCCTTAGTAATAAACTTAATTTGTTTTAATTGATTCCTGTATTTCACTCCACAAAGATAAACCACATCTTCCCGCCCTCTATTTTTTCTTATTTTCTTCTATTATTCGTACAATGGGATCATAGACTATATCTTGTTTGTACTTCAGTTTTTATTTAGGACAGCATATTTTGAAAATATTCCATATCAGTACATGCAGACATACTTCCTGTACATGTACTATAGATTAATTCACAATCACTCCATTTATTAGCCTTTCAAACGTACCCTAATTTTGCTATTTTAAGCTAAGCTACATCATACTACATCTTGAAAAACTTTGATGATGATATGCACATAAGGGAATGCCTTTGCAATGGAACTGCTGTGTCAACAGTTATATGCATTTTATACGTCAGTGGATGGTACCAAATTGTTTTCCAGAAAGTTTGTACCAACCTTCACTCCCAACTAATTGTGTTCGACTATGCCTGTTGCCACACATTCCACTGCAATATGAATATTTAAATTTAAATTATAATTTATTAAATGAAAGCACTAGTACTCTGCTTGAAGACCAAAGACTCTTATGTCATTGTTCTGTAGACCTGTGGACTATGACTGGTGCAATAAAGCACATTCTCACCAGGAGTCTCTTAGTTTCTTTGCTATGCAGTAGCTACCATTCTGGTGTCTCCTGTTATTTCTCTGAGATGATGAGGGACGTATAAGAAGTAAGGCTTTTACAAAGTTTTACAAAGCCTTGGTTAAAGCTTGGATTGTGGCAAAACTCATTCACTCTACAGTTGCTTACAAATACTCTAGCTTCACCCGAGGGGGTTACCTACATAAACCTCACTTGAATTCCATTTTTCATCCCTCCTGCTTCCCCAGAATTGCATCTATCGAGAATATTGAAAACTACCTAGAAGCCTGAAGCTTTCCCAAGGCTGCCTTAGACTCGAATGCAAGGAAGTGATTGATATGAGATGCTATCATTCTCACAAGCTCTGCAAGATAAAGATAGTTTCTCCACCAAAATAAGTTTAACTTTCACTAGGGGAGTGCTCAGGCAAGCTACAATAAGTTCACACTTTTTCTCAGATTTTCATCATGGGCAATTGAGTTATGCAACTATTGGAATGTGGGTTCACTGATCTGCCCATACCCAAGTTCATTTTCTATAACGTAAAAATGTCATAAAGAGCAAAACAAGACAAAATTGTTGAATTAAATATTACAGCTGTAAGATGGACAGTTCACATGTAGAAATAAAAAAAATTTAAAGTCTCAGTGTTTTGGGGTGTAATGACATGAACTTTGATTTTCAGAAATACCTTTAATTCTATGCACATTTTCCATTAATTAAGTTGAAAATCTGTATAATGAGTCCTAAATTAGGTATCGGTATCCTTCAGGCGAGTAGTTTTTCTAAGCATAAAATTCTATTGAGGCTGTCTGGCATATAGTACAGGAAGATGGAGTGTAATCCATTATTCAGGAAAAGCAGAGCCATTAGACTCCTCGTGCATTCAGTTAGGCTATTACTTTATCTTAATTGATACTACTAATAGTATCATATATAATTGCTCTATATAGGCAGAAAAACATGCGTGTTAATAAGTCTTCACTAATTCAGAGAGTGACACTTGAGAACTAACAGTAGAACTGTACATACGTCCAAGATCAATACGGGACCTATGTCCTTGGTCTTAGAGAAGGGTTAGGAAACAGTAATTTAAACTGGCTAATGATAATTTAAAATAAATCTAGTGTATTCAGTTTGTTTTCAGAGCAACAAGGTTTGTTTTTGCTGTTATTGTTGTTTTTTTTTTTTTTTTTGTGGGGGAGATTGTACAAGGATATAAATTTGAGGTTTGGGTTGATGACCAAATGTTTCTCAAATTAGAATCACTGTTATTCATAACCCTTTATGTTTAATTAGGTCATAAAGAATATGTGTTAAAAGAAACTTTCTCTTAAGAAATTAAAACAAATCAAAACAAAGAAAAAGATTAGTACCCTTCAACCTATTTGAACTTAGAAAAATACAGTGCTGTGTACAACCTGCGTAGAAAAAGGCAAAGACGAGAGACTGTGTTAAAAGATGTGACTTTTAAAAATGTTGACCTTGTTCAATGCAAGTTGCCCCATGAGTGTAAATTAAGTGATTTTCCAGCTGTTTTAACTCTTTCAATCGATGAGATGCTATTTAACTCCGTCTTAGAATAGTATCTTCAGAGAAATAACTTATGCAGCGCCGAAGTATCTCAGTAGCATATAATGCAGACTGTATTTTGAGTTGATTGTCCTGACACCAAGAGTGGAGGCTGTTCTGGATCTGGAGAGAGAGCTCTCTAGTTCTCTACAGTACGTGGCTGTACTATAAGGGAGTTGGGGAGGGACGAACAGTCCCCCCGTCCAATCAAAGGATTCTTTGTTTCGGAAGCGTACTCTCCTCCTGTCTAGAATTGCCCGCTAAGATGCTCATTAAATTCCTTTTCATTAAGTCAGAGCTCGGCTTTAGCTGAAAAAAAAATTGAGCTGTAAGGAAATGTAGGTCTTAGAAAGATTATTTGCTTTGTCCAAGGCCTTATCCAGCAGTTATTCGCTGATATATAATGAGATTCAGAATTCCTTAGAACATCTTTTAATTTTTGGTGGGGTGCTTAGATCACTGAACCATGAACTTAATTTAAAAAAATTTGCATAATATTGTGCTTTTTCAATCAATTTATGGAACATGTCTGACATGTGTTCAATCTGAGAGAGAATATTTACAGTTACTTTGCAAAAGCAGTTTAAAAAATATTTTACTTCTGACACCACATTGCCCTCTCCTCAGACCTTTATAAATTTCATCAAGTATCTCTTCTAGCTCTTTCCGTAGGAAACTGTGAACAGCCTGTAGTATTTTTACTAACTTTCACTCTCCCAGCAATAGTTTGCTACTAGACTGGAAAATGAGTGAAGAACAAATTGGAAAAAAAGAGCATCTCTCTATTTTCCAGCTCAGTAAGATCTCTAAATGTTACATAAATTCTAAATGGTACAGCATGTAATATTTGAAGAGTGCTTTGAACACTAGATAAGTCTGTTTCTTCCTGCAAAGAAAATGATTTGAAAACTTAGAGGACATTTCAAACTGTATTTCAAAACTACAAGTATGTAATTATCTCCCAGCTACTCTTTGTCTTGTTCAGAACAGTTTGGGAATTGAATAATGTGCACTCATTATGAGAAAAATTCAGTTTCTCCTTATGAGTAGTTACCTCTATGAGCCATCCCCTCTTTTTCTGTTTCTTTGAACATAGTTTTGAATTTAGTTGTTTATCTTTTGGGGAAGGTAATGGAATATCTATGACATATACACGTATAGTAGGGACTAAAGTTTTAACTTATTTTTACTTTTATTGGAGGAGTATCACAGATAGTCGCAAACATCTAAAAACTTCAATATGTATGTTGGGATCAACTCTCCAAGTGTTTGCAGAAATATATGTTCAGTTAACTTAGGCTGTATCAACCCAAGAGAGTTTGGGAAGGTGATATTCGTACTAATACACAAATCAGATTGAAATATACCTGGCAAAGCACTAATTTATATAGACTAACAAATACAGCTCTAGAAAAGAAAACTGTGATATCTTAATGTATTGTCTTTGAACCTCCCTCCATTCTTTTCTGTGTTTTCTCAATCCTTCAATATAAAACACCTCTCTCTGATATTTTGGCAGAAATATTCCCAAAATTTTAGTTGAAATATTTTCACATCATCTGCAGCAGCTTTTTATGCACACTCAAATTTCTCAATTCAGTCAAAACATATATAATATAAACTCCAAAGAGAAATGGCAAGTAGAAACTAAATTTAAAAAATTCAACATTGATAGAAATAACTTATTTACATTTTTAATCTATAGACTCATTAATAAAAGTATATTTGGAAACTCTTGGTGACCTTGGGTTTAGCAATGACTTCTTCGATACACTACCAAAAACACAAACCATAAAATAAAAAATTAATATCTTGGACTTCATTAAAACTAAAAACCTGCCCTGCAAAAGACACTGTTAAGAATAAGACAAGCCATATTCTAAGAGAAAATATTTGCAAAACATATATCTGATAAGGGACCAGTATCGAAACTATACAGAGAACTCTTAAAATTCACAATAAGAAAACAAACAACCCAATTAAAAAATAGGCAAAAGACCAGAACAGACAGCTCACCAAAGAAGAAATACAGATGGCAAATAAACATATGAAAAAATGCTCACCATCATGTGCCATTAGGGAATTGCAAATTAAAACAACGATGAGATATATCTCATCATAGTGGCCCAGAGCCAAAACACTGACAAAAACGAAAAATGCTGGTGAGGATGTGGAGCATCAGGAATGCTCATTCATTGCTGGGGGGACTGGAAAATGGTAGACACTTTGGAGGACAGTTTGGCACCATCTTAAAAACTAACCGTGCTCTCTTCATGTGATCTGGCAATGGTGCTCCTTGGTTCTTACCCAAATGAAATGAAAATTATGTCCACACAAAAACCTGCACATGGATGTTTATAGTAGCTTTATTCATAATTGCCAAAATTTGGAAGGAACCAAGATGTCCTTCAGTAGATGAACGGATAAATAAACTGTGGTACATGCAGACAATGAAAAAATCAACAGTAAAAGGAAATGAACTATCAAGCCATGAAAAGTTATGGAAGAACCTTAAATATATGGCTAAGTGAAAGAAGCCAGTCTGAAAAGGCTGTATGATTCCAACTATATGACACTGTGGAAAAGGCAGAACTATGGAGACAGTGAAAAGATCAGTGTTTGCCAAGGTTCCAGGGAGGGAAGGAGGATGCTTAGGTGGAACACATAGTATTTTAAGGTAGTGAAACTATTCTGTATGATACTATAATGGTGAATATGTGTCATTATATGTTTGTCAAAACCCATAGAATGTAAAACACAGTGAACTCTAATGTAAGCTATGGATTTTACTTAATGACATATTAACAGTAACTCATCAATGGTAACAAATGTACCATTCTAATGAAAGAAGTTAATAGGGGTAACTGGGAGGGAACTTTCCGCTCAATTTTTCTATAAACTTAAAATGTTCCTCAAAATAAAGTCTATTTTTTAAAAGTGTATTTGAATTTCAATTACACTATTAGCTATGTGATCTTGGGCATTAAAATTAACCCCTCTAAATCTTGGGTTTGGTTCATGACCTTCAAAACGAGAATAATCATATTTACACATTGAGTTTTTGTGAAAATTAAATGAAAATGCATTTAAATTGTGGCTCAGTGTCTCGTATATACCAAGTGCCCAATAAGTGGTAACCATATCTATTAGTATGATAATGTACTCACCAAATTGATTTGTTTATAATGCCACAAAAATAAGTGCTCTCTTAGGGATTAATCATGTTTCAACCACACATAAATATTAAAAATTAGGAAAAACTTTCCTAAAATACCCTTCCCCCTGCTGTTTTCCTGTTGTAAACATAGGATTCTCTAAACTGAAGTGGAATATTCATATCAGGCAGAAAAATATGTATTTAGATAGATAGATCTAATCCTGCTGGTCGTAGCAAGGCAAGGGAGGGTGAATCCACTCTTAGATGCCCATATGCTGACAAGTTGCTTTCATTCACCTTTTTTGTGTCTTGTACTCTGTCTTGTTTTCCCTGATCTAAGATTATGGGCATTTACCTTCTATATTTAGGAGCTTGAGTTTCATTCTGAAGCAGAAGACTCTATTTGGCCTTTCCTTGCCTGGACCCCAAGGTACTTGAACAAGAAATCTGAAATTTGAAATGTAGGGAAATCTAAAATTGAATACAACCACACAAATGTTATCTTTAGCCAAATATTTTTCTCTTACTTCTTTCCAATGTCATGCTCAAAAAATATATTTCTGTGCCGTAAGCAGCTTTTTATGGTATTGTAAAATTGTTTAAATAGGGAACATCTCTTATGATTTGATTTCAGTCTACTTTACCACTGATTTCTGCATAACTCTTGATGACTTAGTAATTTTTAGTACATAGATGTGAGGATCTTAAATGTCATGCCAGCTTCACAAGAATCACAAGTATGATGAGGTAAAAGATGTATATTCGTATTACATTTTAACTGCCCCCTTTTCTTCCTCATTTTAAAATGAAGACGTAAAGGAAAATGGATATTCTTTATTTATGTATGAAAAGGCACTCACAGAAGATACTATCATTTGATCTACTAAGGATTTTGAATATAATGAATATAATGAAGGAATAAATGAAGAAACATTGTTGATGTCTCCCTCTGTATGGACTGAATGTTTGCGTTCCCCCACATTCGTATGTTGAAGCCCTAACCCCCAGTGTGATGGTATTTGGAGATGGGGCCTATGGGAGGTAATTAGGGTTAGATGAGGTCATGAGGGTGGGGCCCTTATGATGAAATTAGTGACCTTGTAAGAGAGATCTCCAGAGAGTTTGCTCTCTCTCTCTCTTTCCCCGAGCACGTGCTCAAAAAAAGAGATCATGTGAGCACACAGCAGGATGGTGGCTGCCTATCAGCCAGTCAGTGTAAACTCTAGAATAGCAACGATAATCTTGAAGTTCACCATATGATCCTCCCTAACCCTAGGTCCGCTCTCCCTGCTTATCCTCAGATTGCTAAACTCGCTTCATATTTCTATCGTGCTTTCGGTCCTCTATTCTAATTTATTTCTTCACTTCTGTTCTCCAATTGACAATTCTCTTTTTGCTTGCTAATTTTAACTCTAACTGTATTTTTAAATAATCAGATTTAGCTTTCGTATACTCATTATATGTCTAAAGTCTTTGAAGGTCTAAATCTACAGTGTTTGCTGAAGCTCATTTACAAGGTATATTCTTAAATAGCTGATTTTTTTTGTCTGTTTGTTTTTGCTGGTACCATATATTAGATTTCACCCAATCTGCGGCAATAGTAAGAGACTAAATTTCTTCCCAAAGCAGTTTAGGCTTGCTTGTGACCAGAGTGAATGGGCACTGGTGGGACCATTTTAGCATGCAACCTGGTCCTAGTTTACATAAGTTTCTGAGAACTGGCTGCTTCACGCTGCTTCTAGACCCACACTTAGTCGCAGAATCCCAAAGCAGGTCTCCACAGCTGCGACCCTGGTTGTACATTTGCTTATTGCTCACAATTCAGGACTTAGCTTTTTAATTTGTCTGTCTTCTTTATTTTTTGCGAATCTAGCAGTGTTTCAAACGATGGAAACCATGTTTCCTATTCTTTTTTATTCTGGTAAAGTTAACTTTCATTTTTCTGCATCGCAGTGACCTAACTTTCATTTCCATATTTATCCAGTTCAGTTCAGACTCTTGAAAAAAGATGCCCCAGGTCCAGAAAAGTACACAGGACACAAGCATACCCACACACATACATCTTGCAAAACTCCATTTGTTTATTTATTTCTCCCAGGAGTTTCCTGAGGTCCTACTCAAGGGGAAACTTTGGATACTTTTTTGGGATAACCAAAAGATTTTCTCTTACTATCTCCCATGAATGTTTTCCCTCAAAGAACACTCCCTCAGGACCATGGATTGTTCTCGATGGGCCATTATCAGTCTCCTTGCTTTCAGTGATCATCTGTGACAATAACAGAGGCACAGGCTTCCCTCCGTGTCCGTGGAGCTGGAAGGATGGAATGTATTTTCTCCCCTTCCTCTAGTCCACCTTTCCCTCTGCCTCCCCAGGACTAACTGTGCAAGTCTCTTTCCTAAAGAAAAGAAATGAAACTAATTCTCATGTTGGAAGGACACTTTAATAGTAGGTATTTTGGAATTTCACTTGCATCTATAAAGGGATTAATCCCTTTTTAAATGCCTAGACTTTCAACTGAAGAAGTCCCTGGTTCCATTCCTGACCCGACTCTCCTGCCCCACGGATAATGTTTCCTTCAGTTCTCTTAGACTGCCAGTCTACTGTCCTCTTTTGGGAAAATTCCACCTCTTCCTTAGGAAGATACTTTGTTCTTTAAGCACTCTCATTTCTCCTTTTCCCCTAACAGAGTTTTGTTCTTTTTCATGTGGTCTCCATTAAAAACTAATTATTGTCGCGTTGTTTCACTTCTGGTTAGAGAGGTCAGTTGTGGGGATGATAAGAGGCACAAGGACAGGACGGGGATAGGGTTGTCATGATCTTGTTCCACCAGCTAGGATCAATGAGTCTCTCCCTTTGACATTTCTCAATATTTCTACCACTGAGTATTAAGGCCCTCCAAATTTCTTTATAGGTTAACATTAAAACCACATTCCATTTCTCTTGGAGGAAAAAAGCTAACAAATTAAGAAAAACAGATTTTCCTTATTTGTAAGACTCTGCACTTACACAAAGAAAAATAGATTTATTTCACTGAGAGGTTTCACTCCTTCCTGCTTTTCTGGGGTTGAAGGGGACACAAAAGAGTGTCACTGGTTGCAATGGTGACATTTTTGGTTAAAAGAAATGGTGACAATCTCTATTAATTTCTTCTCATCCTTTCTTTGATAGAATAGTGGAAGGGGCTGTTAATTTCTCAATCAATGCTTATTACCAGATAGTGCTAATCCCCACCTAAGGCCACCTGGTCACAAGTTAGCATGCATCCTCCAGCTCCTCACAGGTTAGCAGGCATCCTCCAGCTCCTCACAGGTTAGCACGCATCCTCCAGCTCCTCACAGGTTAGCACGCATCCTGCAGCTCCGCACAGGTTAGCACGCATCCTCCAGCTCCTCTCCTCTCAGCCCTTGCTGTGCTCCTTCTTCCTCTGGACAGACAACTTTGTTCTCCCAACCGGAGGATTTTCCCCTTCTCTGGTCATTGGTTAATCAAGTAACTCAACCCCAATTGTCATAAACAAAAATCTTCTCATGGTTATGTGTGGCTCAAGGGTAACTATGAATTAACCTGATGTGAGGGTAATATTAAAGGTGATTAGATAATATCTAATACATTGCGAAGGATACAAAATCCTTCTTACATAGTTTTAATTATATTGAGCAATTGCTAATTGAGTAGTGCTTAACTTTCTATTTGATATGTTATATATTTTGCAAGATTATTTTACAGCAGTGGTTCTCAATGTGAAGTCCCCAGACAGCAGCATCTCTATCACCAGGGAACTTTCCAGAAATGCAGTCCTTCAGTGCCACCCCAGATTTCAGAATGGAACGGGAAAGCCAGGCATAGGTGCTCAACAATGTATCTATTAACAAGCCCTGCACAAAATTTGAGATGCATAAAATGTGGTTAAGTACTATCCTAAGCTTAAATTATCAAGGCTTTTCTTCAATGAAGAAAATCATTAATCTTTTTTTGGTTGCTTTTTCTGTCCTCTGCAATCATGTATAATAGAAGACAATCTCTTTTATGAGATGTAGTTTTGAAAAATCTATTGCATAAAAATCAATCCAAAGCATTAGAAACACTCGGCAGTTCAAAATACACCTGAAAACAGATTTATTTTATTCCAAGAAGTTTGCTTTTTATAATCTTTCAATTTAAGTTTTTATTTCTATCAAGAACCCAACTTACCCAACATAATCTACAATATACCATAATTCAAATAGCTTTGCGCTCTCTTACCCCTAGGTTCTTATTACTAAAGTCTACTCACATAGCTGTTGATTTGGAAAAACTTTGTAGCTACAAGATAATTTACATTTCAAGTTAAGGAAAAATGAAAATGCATCAAGATGATGACCCGAATCCAACTGTCTACTTCCCCTCCCTACAAAAATCCATTAATATTTTAATATGTGTATGTGTGTATTCATAAAAGTATTGAAAAAAGAATGGGTGATTTCAAGGACGTGCATATCCCGATAAGTAAGAGATAGAGGATGGAAACTGGTATAGTTAAAACCCCAAGACAAAAGACCAAAGATATGAGATTTTCTTCCAAAAGGTACCCTGAACATTTCTACTCCAGAAGTCATCAAACAAAACAAGAGCGAGCTCAGCAATTTAAAGAGAATGTCAATCAAATCATTCTTCTTCTTCTTCTGTTAACACTGAGCAGAAGGCAGCAATGATTTTTTTAACTCAGGGTAAAACCAAGTCTGGGGTCCAAACAACATCCTCTGGCTTACTGGAAAGTGTTTTAATATGAGTTTTGAGGCTCATGAAACCAGAAGAGCACAGTTTGGTGTAATTTTCCACACTCCATTTATAGAGAAAGGATAAAAAGAAGTAGAAGAAAGACATTCTCTAAAGATGTTATACTGACAAAAAAGACATTAAGACAGACATTTGAGTAGCTTACAATCATTGTGAGAGACAGGGAAGCAAGCTCGTTCAACCCACATCTATGGCTCCCCAACAATAACTGGAAGAAGGCCACTGACGTCAGTGCTGGTTATTAAACTCTTCTGTCTCGATCTGAAACCCAACCTACCGTGCTGTGGTTTAGGATGTTGGGACTGGGACTGTACAAATGACAAAGCTCCCTTGCCAGCTGCCTCCCTCATAGGATTTTCCAATAGAGGGTTCTGGAAAGACACTGTGATGTTAGAAAGACACAACTTGCAATTTTCTTTGAGCTTCTTATTCCTATTCTGTCATCCCCAATTTTTTTCACTCTGTCAGCAGCATAATGTCCATTCAGAGGTACCAAAGCCACTTAGGCAGCATTCCCTCCTCAGTGATCTGGATCCCACCAACATGGAGATCCTCCTCCAACTCCACCAATAGGAGAATGGGCTAAAAATTGTAGTAGGCATGTACAACAGAGCACTCCCCAACAACAAAAAAGAATGAACAACTGCTACATGGGTAAATCTCACAGACCTTTTGTGGAGCAAAAGAAACTAGGTATAACAGAATATATATTTAATTATTCAATTTGAATAGAAAAAAATAACCTATGCTGCAAAAGTCAGAATAGCGTTTTTTTCTACAAGTGATTTCAGGCAAGGAGCATGTGGGAAACTTCTGGGATCCTTAAAATATATTCTATATGTTTATCTGAGAGGTAGTTATGCAGATACCTGCATATGTAAAATCCATCGCGCTCTATGTTTGTAATTAGTGGACTTTATGCAATCACTGTATATTTGTTATACCACAAAAGCAAGACAAAATAAAATAATAATAATTATTGTTACTAGTGAAGTTTACGTTTTCATACTAAATTGCTAATACAAATGTTTGGGAAAAGCCAATACCATGAAAAGGAAAAAGTGGTTCTGAACTCAAAATCCCAAAACAAGCAAAGCAAAATAATATTGAAAAAGTAAAACACATAAATCTCAGAAGAATAGGTAAAATTGGAAATAAATTTCATAGTTGTAACCAAAGAAAACAGAAAAAGAATTATTGTTATAAACTCAGACGTATTCAAGAGGTTATTGTTTGTATATCTTTATTTTGCCTTTCCCCTTGAGTGCTAGTTAGTAATGGATATAGAATTCTTGTTTCAAAGCTGAATCAATTTAAAATGTTTAAAGGAGTATGATTTTGAAACAAACAAAACTAAAACCAAAATATGTGTTTTATAGAAATGATGGTGAGAAAATAATGTGGAAAAAAATCAAAATGTATAGTTATGATTACTAGTTGCACCATTGGCCAAAATATTAAAAACAGTAATATATTACTGTTTATGACAAAGAAGTAGATGGTGGAGTGGGAGGATATGGAGTGAAATGACACTATAGTTTATAGTTATTAATTCAAAATATTGGAAGACCATAAAACCAATATGTTTTTAATATATAACTCAGAGAATAAGAATAGCTGTATACAGATTTCAAAACAGAGAGAGAGGGAGAGACTGAGAAAAAAGATATCTCGAACAATTCAAAGAATAAGTATGAAAGGAAGTGGAAGAATAACATGGAAAATATAAGAAAAAATTATCAAAAATAATTTCAAAAATATAATATGTGTAAATAGGTTATATTTTCATATTACATTCTGAGACTTTAAGAAAAGTTAAAAATAAAATAAAAATAACGAACACAAAATTCAACTATATTCTGTGTAAGGAACATAAAACAACAAATAAAATGACTCAGGAAGGTTAAGAATACAAAATCAGGAAAATATATACCAGGCAAATATAAAGAAATAGAAGGCAAATGTGTAAATATTAATATCAGACAAAGTAGAAATGAACATGATATCTTAAAAAGGACAGATAAATATTTTATGTTGAGAAAAGTCGTAATCTCCTCAGCAAACATATCATTAGACTTTATCAATCTATGAAATTACCATTGAAATAAATCACAATCATAGAAAATAGAATATGAGATTGACAAAAGCACAATATTGGTAGGAAAGTTTAAATCATCTCTCAGAAAAAGACAGCTCATGAAAAGCAAAAACGTTTAAAGGTTTGGGGATATTTCAGCCAGGCCTGGTGGCCTAGTGGTTAAGATCCCACACTCTCATCACCGTGGCTCGGCTTGATTTCCTGGTCAGGGAACCACACCTCCCATCTGTTGGTTGTCATACTGTGGTGGCTGCTGTTGCTATGACGCTGAAAGCTATGCTGTATTTCAAATATCAGCACGGTCATCCATGGTAGATAGGTTTCAGCAGAGCTGAGAGACTAGGAAGAAGAAACTGACCACCTACTTCTGAAAAAATTGGCCGTGAGGACCCTATGACTAACAGTGGAGCATTGTCTGATATAGTGCCAGAAGATGAGAGGATAGCCCAAAAAGAGTTCTGTTCTGTTGTACACATGGTTGCTAGGAGTTGGAGTTGACTCCATGGCACTAACAACAAAAAAATTCCTCTGTTCTCTCTCTATTCCTCTCCCCTTCCCACACTGGAAACCACTGATCTTTTCATTGTCTCCATAGTTTTGCCTTTTCCACTATGGCATATAGTTAGAATCATATGGTATGTAGCTTCTCAGATTGGCTTCCTTCACTCAACTTGATGTTCCTTCATGTCTTTTCATCACTCGATAGCTCATTTAGTTTTAGCCCTGAGTAATATTATATTGTCTAGATGGACCACAGTTTATTTATCCATTCACCTGCTGAAGGACATGGTTGCTTTCAAGTTTCGGCAATCATAAATAAAGCTGCTATAAACATCCAGGTGTGTATTTCTGTGGACTTAAGTTTTCAATCCCTTTGGGTAAATACCAAGGAGCACAATTACTGGATCATAAGGTAAGAATGTGTTTAGTTTTGTAGGAAACTGACGAAGTGTCTTCAAAAGTGGCTGTACCATTTTGCACTCCCACCAGCAGTGAATGACAGTTCCTGTTCCTCTATGTGCGTGCCAGCATTTGATGTTGTCAGTACTCTGGATCTTTCCTTTCTGATGTTAGTAATTGGTGTCTTCTCTATTTTTACTAGGTTAGCCTGTCCAATCTTGCATGTCTGTCTGCTTCGTATGTTTGGGCCCTTAATATGCAAATCATACTTATTTTAAGTTATCCTAAATACTCTGTTGGATAGTTACTACACCTATGTCATATGTTAATTTTATGATGATTGCTTAGTCTTTTCAGATCATGTAGGTTTTTTGCATTTAGTATGGCTTGCAATATTTTTGGTGAATTTCAGGCATATTATATTGGGTAATAGGAAGTGAAGTAAATAGAGCTTTAGTGTGCAGATCTATGTTAACCTGGATGGTAGTGGGGTTATGTTTAGTGTTTGTTTTATCTAGGTACCAGAAGCTTCATATTCCTTTTGTGTGCTTGTTTTTGTCTCCCCTCTTGACTTTAAGTTTTCCTACAGACTCCCTCCGAGGTCATCTGTGTCTTGCAGCTCTTTCATCTATAACCCACTGTCAATGTATCAGAACCCAGTAAGTGTCGTAAGATGTGGGGGAGAGGTAGTATTCTATCTTTTTGCTAAATCTCAGTCTTTTCAGGGGTTTGTGTCTCAAGGCTGTGCACTTCATTAGTGCTTTTCTCTGCTTTAGTGTTATATAGAGAGACAGCCTGTTTCTTTGAGGCCCTGACCCTTGTTAACTGTGTTTAATTTTTTCCCTTTAGGTGAGACAGAAAGGCTGGAGAGCGCTAGAATGGAAAGGAATTCCTTTCTCCCACCTTGAACAAAGTTTTACATTTGCACTCTGGCAAAGTTCTTTTTCTTGGAGAATAGGCCTTTCTCACTGAGAAGGCTGTGGCAGTATATCACAATGCTTACTGTCAGAGCCATGAGAGGATCTTTACCATGGAAATCAGGGACTGTAGTGGACAGAAGGTGGTGGCAGATTCCTGGAGGGAAAGCCATGAAAATGTGGTGGCCTCCAGGCGCTTATCACTCTCATGCTAGTCCACACTCAGTCTCCACCAATGGGTCAAAATAACCACATAAATCTTCCTACTAGTTAATGGCTCCAGCCACTTTTGCTCCAGGTAATCAGATCTCTCAGCTGCTATATCTCTCTGGCTGCATCTGTCTTTCTAGATATTGGGGTGGTGGTTTTCCCTGTGACCTAAATTCCCTGATAGGCCCAAGAAAATTCACTGATTTAAGTTTGTCAAGCTTTTTCCGGTAAGCAGGAGGGTGATGACTTCCCAGTTCTTTATATGTTGGAGCTTAAATCAGAAGTCCTATTCATTCTCCTTTAAAGATAAATTTACTGTAGGGGCTGGCACGGTGGCGCAGAGGTGAAGCTCGCACCTTTCACTTCGGCAGCCTGAGATTCGTCAGTTCAGATCCCAGGTGCAGACATGGCACTGTTTGGCAAGCCATGTTGTGGTAGGCGTCTCACATATAAAGTAGAGGAAGATGGGCACAGATGTTATCTCAGGGCAGTCTTCCTCAGAAAAAAAAAAAAAAAGAGGAGGATTGGCAGCAGATGTTAGCTCAGGGCTAATCTTCCTCAAAAAAATAAATAAATAAATTTACTGTAATTTACTTAATTACAAAATAAAATGCATTGGATATTGAAGTATTGAATCCATTCTCAAGTATGTCCATGCAAAATTCTGAATTTTGTAAAATGATTTAGTTAAGATACTTGAGAGTCAACCAAAGAGAGATCCGCAAAAGAAAACGAACATTTTTTTAATGCAAACATTTATGGAATAACTAAAGAAAATGTGTAGAGTTATCAGATAGCTTGCTTGAAAGGATCAGATATGGGTAGATACACAAAAATACCAGAATTTTAATTAAAGGATTTGAGGAATGGTAGAAGCACAGAGAACTCTGGAGCTTAGGACCAGAATAGATGGTAAAGTGTTGGTGCCAATATCCTTATTTTAATGATACCTGTATTTTCTTGGCAAACATTGAAATATTTACCTATTTTCAGGAAGGAGATGTGGCTGTGAAAACTGCATTTTGAATTGTTGTTCTTGCGGTTTTGTTTATTATTAATAATGTCTCAACAGACATTTGCATGACCTTTGAAAAGGGGTGGCAGGAGTTAGCAAAAATCCACAGACTTCTCAAACAAATGACAGCAACCACAGGTCAGGATAAGCCTTTCTTTTTAGGAGATACTCAAACATACAAATTTTGGCATATTTAAGTGGATCCTAATTCAATCACAAGAGACTTTCAGGGCACTATTACTAGTTACAAGCATGTATAGTCCTTTCCGAGATAGACAAGTACAATCACAGCGAGTGTATTAGGAGTCAGACATTAAATATAAATGATTGATCAAGTGAAAGAAGAATACATTTTTCATGAGGGTGTTTTCAAACTGGCTTTTCACTTGCTTTGATTAACAACAAACATAATTTCACTAAATTAACAAAACAGAAGAGATAGTAAATCAGGAAATGTCACATGTTGCTCTCTTGAGTGTAAGCAATTTTGGTCAACATATTCCTGTAAAAATAGTTACATTTCTGTGACTTCATGTATCATTATAACACTTTGATGCATTCTATAATTGCCAAATTTCAATTCAAACAGGTATTTATCTATCTAGAAAAAACAATCTCCCTTTAACTAAACATGGAACTATATCTGTGTCTAAAATAAATATTTTTGAATTTTAACATATTGGAAAGATATTGATAATATTATGGAAACGTATTTATTTTGTAGTTTTAAACATTTAAAACTTGAGAAACCCAGATTAACATGATAAAAGAACATGAAAAATGAAAATAGTAGTGTTTTGAATGAAATATTGTAGGTGAATATGCCTGTCCATGTCTTTTGACACACATACTGAGTGTCTGTGAGTATATATCTAAAAAGAATAATTACTGTTTCCTAGTATATGCCGTAACATGCAAGGAATTCCTCAAAGTGATTTTACCAAATTAATCTCCTGTTGCTCAATGTTGTTAACACTTGGTGCTATCACGTTCTTTTTTATTTTAGGCACTTTATTGTGGCTTTCATTTCAATTTCCCTGATGATGAATGGGTTTGAAGATCTGTTTAGATGTTTATCATCCACTAGGTTATCTTTTTTGTGAAGTGTCTACTCATGTTGCTTGACTTTTTTCCCCTGCTATATTGACTTTCTTTTTTGTTTTTTTGGTAATAAATATATTTTTGTCAGTTTTATGTATTGAAAATATTTTCTCCCAGTCATGGTTTGCATTTTTACTCTATTAATGGTATCTTTCAATAAATAAAACACTATATTTCTACCTTTGTAATTAGTATTTTAGTAATTAGTTAATGTCTCCAGCAGGCAAGAGGCCTGAGTTGGCCCAATTCTCCAGGCTTTCCTTCTCTCCCCCATCTTGCTTTGCTTACTCTCGGAGGCCTTCAACAAGATTTTCCCCCCAGTTTTACTAGTTATTATCAGTGATGTATAGATCTGAAACAAACTAATCTGCCACAGCCAGATGAAGAACTGAGCATTTATTTTTAATTAAGAATGGGTGTTTTACAGCATTAATTGCTGTTTCTAAATTTATTGAATGGATCATCTCTTTTCCCCTTTGACACACTGTGCAGACTAAATGGACAAAACCAAGCATCCCATTTTGCACAGGACTGTCCCAGTTTTAGCACTAAAAGTTCAGCATCTCAAGAAAGCCCATGGGCCCAGGCAGTCTGGGACAATTGCTTACCCTATTAATAAGGTCCACATATTGATAGATATTCTTATGCTATACTTGCCATCTATTCTTGGGATAAATCTTATTTGGTCATGGAATACTAATATTTTAACAATCACGTGCATTCTACTATTAAAAACCTTTCTGAAAAATGTTTTTATGTTAGTGCAGATTAGGTTTGGCTACATTTAACAGCAAGCAAAGATTAAGCCAAAATAGCAGTGGATAAAAACATAGACTTTGTTTCCTCCTGTTTTGGAATTCTGGAAGTCATAGGTTCAGAGCTGAGATGATTTCTCCATGAAGTCAGATCCCTAGTCCCCTTTTATTTTATTGCTTCACCATAGATGTCCTTCTTTCCATAGCTCAACTCATGGTCCATGGTGGCTGCTAGAGTCACAGCCATTAAGCCATTAAGAAGAAAGAGGGGAAATGGTCTTAACCTTTCTGTTTAAGGGTACGTCCTAGAAGTTGTGCAAAACCACTGCTGCTGACATCTCCTTAGTCAGAATATAATCACATCCATATCTAGATAAAACAGATATTTAAATATTTTATGAGTTATTTTGCTCCATCATGTATTTACCTAAAAATCAGGATAGATTACTAATGAAAAAGGCAAGAATGGATATTTAGTAAAAGCTAAGAGTCTCTGCAAATTATATTTTAAAGTAAAACAAGCTTATAATCTTATTTTTTTACACTTCCTTATCTAACTTATCTAATTTAGGAATCAAGTGTACATAAACCTCACAAAACTATATGGGCAACTCTTTGCTCTCTTCCTATTTTCTAGAAAAACATTTAAGTTAGGGATTCTGTGGTTCCTTAAAGTTGGTTAGACATTCCCTCAAATAGTGTTTGAGCCTTGAACTCCTAGCAAAGAAGGACAATTGTTTAGTTAAAAACTCTTTTTTAATTTTTGGGATGGTAGTTACATTTTATACTTTCCCAGAAGTTAAATCGACTTATTAGCTTATGAACTTTATTAAAAAGTGTTGGTTATATTATTGTTTTACAGTTGTTTCCAAGTTAACTGTCTGTATTTCATTTATTTGCATTCTTCCCCACCGTCCCTTTCTTTCTCTTGCTACAGGGTGCTCTACCTTTTAGTTGGGTTGAAAAGCATGCATGTGATATCTTGATTTTTCTCAATTACAGCTCTTACTTGCTAAATTTTTTTTTCTTTTTTGGAGGAAGATTAGCGTTAAGCTAACTGCTGCCAATCCTCCTCTTTTTGCTGAGGAAGACGCCCTGAGCTAAGATCCATGATCTTCTTCCTCTACCTTATACGTGGGACGCCTACCACAGCATGGCTTTTGCCAAGCGGTGCCATGTCTGCACCCGGGATCCGAACCAGTGAACCCCAGACCACTGAGAAGCAGAAGGTGAGAACTTAACCGCTGCGCCACCAGGCTGGCCCCTTGCTAAAATATTTTAATTGCTTTACTTTTTCTTGATTGCATCTTTCTCTTTTTTTCCCTGGAAGTTTAAAATACTTTGTAAATTTCATAATAATAAATTTAATGTGAAATGTCTAGATTATCCATCTGCGTTTTCAACCTGAGGTTTTCACTTTTAATTTTAGAAAATTATTTGTGCATCACCTCCAATATTTCTAAGCTCTATTTTATCTCTTACATGCATCTTCTTACATGGTTAGTATCCTTCAGATCATCTACAAAGTTTTATTTTTAGTATTTTCCATCTCTTTATCAACTTCATTAGAGCTTTCTGTTTTTGTTTTTCTTTTGGTGAGGAAGATTGCCAATCTTCCTCTATTTTATGTGGAATGCCGCGGGGCTAGGTCTACACCCAGGATACGAAACTTTGAACCCCTGGTGACCAAAGCAGAGAGCATGGACTTAACCACTATGCTACGGGGCCAGCCCCCTCTTTATCAACTACAGGTGCTTTCAGGGGAGTTCCTCTACCTATTATTACAAATAATCTTCGGCTATATTTATTGTTACTCTAACTGGTATTAAAATTTGTATTTCAATTACTATGCTTTTCATAGCTGAATCTTTCCAACCAGGCCTTATTTATATCTGCTTGTTCACGTATTAGATTTTCAAAATCTTTCCTTGTATTCTTGAGGCTATTTATTATGCATGTGTGAAATTATGTTTCCATGTAATCTTTAATTCTGGTTCTTTTGAAAGAAACTCTTCAGTTATTTTTCTCTTATTTTTGTAGTATTTATATTCTTCTGAAATATGCATTTTTTTTTCCATGTGAGTCACATCCCAGCTACTTTGTCTGGAGATCTGTAAGGAGTGAGATGAAAACTCTGGGCCCCACCTCCTGTTCCTTCTAGCGAGTTGAGTGAAGGGTGGGCATGTTTTCCCCATCCCCACAATCTGGACTGTAAAACCCATTTGCAAGTAAACTTGTCTGTTGAATAAAAAACTACTTTTTTCCCAAGACCTTTCCCTATCTTGATTGTGTCCATCTGTCTATCAGAGTTTGCAGAGGCAGAGAAAATGCTAAAAGTTGGCTTTCAATCTAAACCCACTATGACCTTCTCCTGCCTCAACTAGAATCTGGGGCGATCCAGAGGTTAGCCCTTCCAGCCTGGAGGATGGAGTAACAGCCACAGAGAGTCTTTCCTGTGAAGCTGCTCTGGCTCAAGGTGGCTCCTGGGAGTGCCGTGTTTCACCCAGGACAATATGGTGGAGAGAGGAGAACACAAGTCGGAAGTTCAGCTCTGAAAGCAGGGCTCGGCACTCGGCTCTGGGCTACCCCTTCCTCAGACTGCCTTCAGCGGCCTTCAATCCCTTTTGTTTGTTTTCCAAAGTTTTTACATTAGAGTTTTAAGTCTTCCCACGTCTGTCAGATGTACGTTATCCCCAAGACTGGGTGCTGGGGAAAGAGTAAACTTTATAATTTGCAAACATAGCCTATAAAAGGAAAACTAGCCTCTCGTAATATACCTTTTATTTACAGTGATGGATGTTTGTGTATTGAATACAAATATTGGGGCATAATAGATATTTCTTACTTTATGGAAGTTAATATACTGAATTCAGCTGGGAAGAAACTTAAAGAAAATATGTTATAATATGTCCCAATGTATACACATATACATATTATAGATAAATTTATTTCATTTTTTCTCTAGTGTTTAAAAATATTAAGCAATAAAAAATAGGTGTAAAAACATAAATATATGCTGCATGCGTTCTGTTTCTAAGAGTGTTCTCTAACTATATTTCTGTAGCCCTAGCTATTGGTATCTCTATTTTGTCATGCTGAAATTAAAGCTAGTGCTAGTCTATCTAATTTGCAATCAAACAGCCTTTGAGGCTAATTTTCTTAACTCTGAGAACACGGGTGTAATGAAAGGGGTTGTATAAAATCCTTAGCTTTTGACAAGAAGAGACTATATAAACGTCTGATTATTATCAGAAAAATATTCTTTAGTACATTTCCTTAATGCTGATATTTCTTTTACTACTTTGTGTAGTTTGTAACTCATCTTTATAAATAAGCTCGTAAAAAATTTAATTTACAGATGATCAGAATTTTTTCATTTCTATTAGATTTTCCAGAGCATGCTTCTTTCATATAGTGAAGGATACATATTTGAGGTTTTATTGTCCAGCACCCTGTAATTTTCTATAATCCTTGTTATTAGTAATAATCACCCACACACATATCCCATATTCTTTTTGCAAGAAGTAACCAAGACTCTCTGTTCTTTTAATCCATTACCTACTGTGCATATTATGTTCAAGTAGAACCAAAATTCTATCAAAAGTCTGTTATGTTTCTTACCAGTGGAAAGGAAAGTATGTAATGGATACATATTTGTGCTGTTACTAATTGAGTTATGTTTAGTCTGTGTCCTTTATTCTCAGTAGATCTATTTCATAACTATGAATTACTTCAACAGGTTCACTTCATTTTTATGAAATTCTTTTTTCAGCTTTATTGATATATAATTGACAAATAAAATTGTAAGATATTTAAAATGTACAATGTGATGATTTGGTATATGTTTACATTATGAAAGGATCCCCTCCCATCAAGTTAATTAACACATCTATCACCGGGTATATTTACCCCCTTTTTTGGGTGAGAACATTTAAGTTTTATTCTTTTGCAGTTTTCTATTATACAATACAGTGTTATTAACTGTAGTTACCATGTTACACATTAGATTCTCGGACCGTATTCATCTTATCACTGAAAGCTTGTTCTCTTTTAAGAACCTCTCCTTACTTCCTCTACCCTCCAGCCCTTGGCGAACACTTTTCTATGCTTTGTTTCTAGGAGTTCAACTTTTCTTGGATTCCACATATAAGTGATATCATGCAATATTTGTCTTTCTCTGTCTGGCCAAAGAACAGAACAGAGAATCCAGAAACAAACCCATGCATATATGGTCAATTATTTTTTGACAAAAGAACCAAGAATATACAATGGCAAAAGTTTAGTTTCTTCGGTAAAAGGTGTTGAAAAAACTAGATTGCCACATGCAAAAGAATGCAACTGGACCCCTATCTTTCACAACACACAAAAGTCAACTCAAAATGAATCAAAGACTTGAACATAAGACCAGAAATTGTAAAACTTGTAGAAGAAAACATAGGCAGTAAAATCCTTGAAAATCATTGGTCTTGGCAGTGATTTTCTGGATTTCACACCAAAAGCAAAGGCAACAAAAGCAGAAATAAACAAGTGGGATTCTGTCAAGCTAAAAAGCTTCTACTAACCAAAGAAAACCATCAACAAAATGAAAATGCAACTTTTGGAAGAGGAGGAAATATTTGCAAGCTACATATCTGATAAGAGGTTAATATCCAACATATACAAGAAACTCGGACAACTCAATGGCAAAAAAAGAAAATAACTCAACAACTGAGCAGAGAAATAGAATCGACACTTTTCCAAAGAAGACTTACTGACAGCCAAAAGATACATGAAAAGGTACTCAGTTTCGCTAATCATTAAGGAAATGCAAAACAAAACCACAATGAGATAGCACCTCACATCTGCTGGGATTGCTATTATCAAGAAGACAAGAGATAACAAGTGTTGGTGAGGATGTGGAGAAAAGACAACCCTTGTGCACTGTTGGTGGGATTGTAAAATGGTACAGTCACTACGGAAAACAGTATTGAAGTTCCTCAAGACATTAAAAATTGGACTATGTTATCCATCATCCCACTTCTGGATGTATAGCCAAAGGAAACAAAACCATTATCACAAACAAATATCTGTACTTCCATATTCATTGCAGCATTATTCACAATAACCAAGGTATAGAAACGACCTAAGTGTCTTTCAATGGGCGAATGAATAAAGAAAATGTGATATACATATCAGTCCATGACATTGATCCACTGATACATATATGTATATCTATATTAAATGAAATATTATTCTACCTTTAAAACGGAGGAAATCCTGTCATTTGCAACAACTTGGATGAAACTGGAGGTCATGATGCTAAGCGAAAGTCTTTATTATGAGCAGATTCAATATGCAATTTGAAAAATAAGTCTCTGTGTGCTTTTACCAATGTGTCATTGTAGTGGAAACAATATACTTTAGTTTGCTCACAGGCCTCATCTGCCATTTTAAGTTTTAAAAATCATAATTGCTTGCTGTAAATAATGTCAAAAATGTTGTGTTATTTTAGTCTCTAATCCATTATTTTGTGTGTGTAGCACATTATTTTCTGTGCGTGATAAGTGCTATGTAAAAATAAGGCTGCTTTTAAATTTCTGAATAATACATTCATGCTATTTGCTAATGGTGGCGATTAGTATACCTTTTTTCCCATATTATAGAATTTATTATAGATGTAGTGTGATTCATTTTATCTCTTCTTTCTAATAGCACATTGTGTTCAATGGCATGAAACTAAAAACATGCAAAAGTGCAGGAAATTTCAGAGTTAATGTGCTTACAAGTTTTGTCTAGTTTAATTGCATAAAATGTAGGAAAACCTGCCTAACAATGTGATTCTCGTCTTTTGCTAGAAAATATATGGAAGTAGGAACTTCTTTAAATCCCAAGACAAGCCATCCTGTCGTGGGTCGATGTGTTTTCACCATTAGACAGTTCTTCTACAAGTTGATCCTAAATCTATCTTCCATTTCTCCCAATTCTCCTCTCTGTTTTTATCGTAGAAATCTAACTGCTCTCGAAAATCGTAGTTCTCTAGCTATTTCTTTTATAGAGATCATCTTACTTTATAAATTTTCTAACTCAAATCTTCCTAAGTGATATAGAAATCATCATTGCTCCTAAATGGGTTCCATTTTTCTTATTCTAGAGAAAATTTGGAGAGGTAAATTGAATTCGCCTAGAACAAAATGAATGTCATTTCCTTCCTTGTTGAAGATATATTTTTAAATGCAGTCTAAGATCATATATATTCTTTTGGGAACTGTGTCATGTTGTATCTTCTCTTAAATAACTCACTTGTGACTAAAGTTCAGGTTATTAGTAAGCTTCTCTTAAAATATTGAATTCCGTTACAAATCTAGACTTCTTTAGCACTTTGCACTTTTTTAAGGGGCTTGGGAAAGCTGAGTGACATAGTGAAAGACCTTACTTATGTTGTGAAATGTGTGTTCTTAAAAAGTATTTATACCAAGAATTTTTTAAGATTTGTTTGAAGAAATGTTATGGCATCCATAATTAAATAATAGAAAGTACAGGGAAAATATGTAAATCAAAATTTAGAGTAGAGCATATATCTATGGGATGGAGAGAGGACATCATTTAGAAGCATCTGAGAGTTTCATGCTATTGGTAATGTTCTAATTCTTAAACTAGGCAATGACGTAATAGGAGTTCATAATTTCTTTCAAAATTAGTGTAAATATTACATGTATTCTTTAACATCTACCTGATGTTGTTAAATTATCATTTTCAAAACAGCTACATTCACGACTAATGCAAATATAAAATTGGAAAATGTATCAAAGATTTTATTCAACTCATCAATAAAGGAGAGACCCAGAAAAGTGTTCCGACCAGTTCAGAGAGTGTTTGAGAAGCTCTGTATTTATAGGCAGTTTGATAAAGGAGCACTGTAGTAAGATTGCTGGGTAAGATGCATCTGTAGTTAATGGCCTACAGGGAAATAAAGCATAATCTTTGGTGGGTCTTTGCCCATAAGATATTGTAAAGATGTACCTCTCAAATGTTTGACTTGTTTTCAAGTTTTTGGGTAGTTTTTCTTAACAATTTAAAAATATCAGCTTAAAATTAAAAAGTTGAAGCAACAAAAATTTATATTTATACAAAAAGAAAATTTTGCTTCACTTAAAATTATTATTGAAATAACCTAAGTAATCCACATTTGATTAGAGATTAAGCAAGATATTTTCTTATTATATCTCTAACTTGTCTCTTTTATCTTTGTTTAAAATTGAAACAAAAATAGGAATATTAAATGAAAAATTAGCTACAACTATCCTTAGAATTTTTTTTCCTTTTGCCTGACTTTCATCTGTTCAACACCTGTTTATTGTTCTTTACAGTATGTCCTGTCCGCGTGCCACTGTGAGCTATGGGGATAACAATGGAAATGCGAGGAACTAGTTCCTTTGTTTCATTGCATTCACATTTTAGTTGCGGACAGTAAATGACACTTAAGGGAAACAAATAACATCATTTCAAATAGTGATAAGTGCTACGTAAAAAAAATAAAATAAATAAAATGAGGATAATGGGAAAGAAAATATCTGGGGTGGACGGGGAAACCATCCTAGCTTAGGGAGACGGTTTAGGTCAGGGAAGGCTTGGGATGCTGAGAAAGGCCAACTGTGCTAAGATCATTTGAAAACCGAAATTTGACTTCTGACACAGGCTTTTGACTGGCATAAATGATAAAAACACCATGTTGCAATTTTAAAAATTATGTTACAAATACATATGATGTCTGACAGACAAATTGAACTTATCTAATAAACTATTCAGTCAAATTTCCAAGTAGAAAAGGCTTACGTTTCTATCCTGGTGCTTCTATTTCAAAGCCATTTATCAAAATTTCAAACAAAATGTGAATTATGTTGGGAGTGATGGGAGAGTCACAGATTGTAGCATATGATTTAGCTTAACAAGATCGTCAAATCAAATTGCAAAGCAAACCACTTCCTGATTGAACAAAGGCTGCCAAAATCTTAAGATTGAGGTTACTTAAGATTGTATCATAATTACCATCAATCTTTACCTGCTTAAAATGAATACTTTTTAATTTTATTCTTTGTATTGTTATTAAAGGGATACCTGTATCTAGGAATGAAATTTCAAACCATCTGAATGGGAATAATATCAACAGTAAGATCTCCTTCCCTGCTATTCCCGCAACTCCAGCTCACTTTTGTCCTTTTCTGTTTCTAGTCTGTCTGACAGTTAAGTCCACAGCTAAATAGCATGGTGAGCGGTTCTCTGGTAATGATTTGTTAGGGGCTTAATTGCACCCCGTCCCCAAATTCGTATGTTGAAGTCCTAATCCCCAGTACCTCAGGATGTAACCTGATTCGGAAACAAGGTTGTTGCTGATGCAATTAATTAAAATGAGGTTGCACTGGAGTAAAATTGACCCCTAATCCACCATAATGGGTGTTCTTATAAAAAGGAGAAATTTGGACACAGGCACTCCTTGGGAAGAACACCGTGTCAAGATTGGAGTTATGCTTCCACAAGCCAAGAGCTTCCAGAAATTAGGAGAGGGGGCTGGGACAGAGCCTTCCCTGGTGCCTTCAGAGGGAACATGGCCCTGCCAACACCTTGATCTTGGACTTCTAGCCTCCAAGACTGTGAGACAACAAATGTCTGTTGTTAAGCTACTCAGCTTGTGATACTTTGTTACAGCAGCCCTAGCAAAGGCAGTTTGCTCTAATTATTGATTTCTTATTACGTGCTGGGCACTTCTAAATTCTTTAAATGTGTTCTATCATTTAGTCTTCACCATAGCCCTCGTAGGTACCTACAACTATCATCCCGGTTATGTAGCTGAAGAACAAAGCACAAGGAGGAGAGATATACTCTTCCAAATGTTGCAGGCTCTGTGACTCCAGGGGTGGTTGCTTACCCACGCCAACGTTATGTTGATGTCTTGATCCACAAAGACGCAGCCAGTTCTAATAAACTTCCCACTAAAAGGCCATGGAATTCAGTTCAGCTAAAATAATCTCTCTTACCACAACATCCAATATTTATTACTTACTTTTCAATTTATGTTTTCTATTGTTTAGCTTTGTTTTTAGATACTATATTTAGACCTCTATTTCCTGATCATTTAACTTTAAACATTATTTCTTATCTACTCACTACATAAAATTTAAAAAATGGCATTTCTACCCTTCTCTCAAACCCTCCTTTCTCCTGTTATCTCCTAATCTGTGTGCTCTCCGGTTATGTTTACGTTGTCAAGGCATTTAACCATCAATTATACTCAGTAACCCTGATCAAGTCTTCCCTGTTTCAGAGATCATTTCCTATTATATCCACATTATTCTCTCTAAACCAAGTAATGCGATTTAGTCACAGAAAAGGAAATATTATTGTGTGTCACTAAACATATTGTTGCAAATTTCAAGATCCGATCGAGTATGTTTTCTCAACGTGATTATTCTATTATTATGCTTACTTTATTTTTCAGCCAATCATGTTTTAATTTATTTCATTTTAAAATTTTCACTTTCTTGTACATGTTCTTCTTCCAGACCCCTCTTTTCTTTTATCTTATTACTAAAAAAAATTCAATAAATCAGGAACATCTTCCTTTAATAAAATGACTAAGCCTCTACTATACTGACTGCCTTTTAAGTGGATGCTATGGCTCTTGTCCTGGGATCTTTTCATTGTGTACCTGGGCTATTCTTTAATTCCAGTATTTTTCACTCTCTTTAGCTCTTTTCAGTTTTATTTTTTTCAGTCATCTTTCAGCACTTGATAAATGTATCTGGGTTCCTGAATGTTGTCAATTATTTTTATTTTATTCTTATACCAATTGATGGGGCATAGAATTTGAAATGGAATATTGTTTTTTCCTGAGAACTTTGCCAACATTACTTTTTCTAAAATTACTAAGCAAAGAGCCTGATAAAAATCTGTAGGATTTTTTTCTTAGTTTGGGTTTCCTTAAAGCAGACTTTGAGGCAAGAATTTGATTCCAAATAATTTGGGAGTCGAAGCTTAAAAATACTTGGAGAGTAGGGAGTAGGGGTACAGACAAGGCAAGGGCGCTAGAGGCTTTGTTGTCAAGGGAGTCACCACGGAGGGCCTCTGAAGCCCAATCTTACAGAGGATCTCTAGGAGTCCGGGTAGACAAGGTGCCTCAAAGTTGTTCCACCTGATGGGGGAAAGACCAGGGGATTTCGTACCTTAATTTTTGCCAGGCGTTGGACGTGCAATTCACTGGATGTGCGATTGAATTCCCTGGGATGGGCACCACTGAACTGAGAAGGTTCGCAGGCAAAGAAAGTCAGGTGCTGGCAGTCGGTACTTGGGCCTGGGGCAATGGATGGCAGTGGTACGGGTGAGAACACAGCACACGGTCTCCACTCTGTCTGCTGAGTTGTATATTTGTATGTACGCTGTCACCTTGCATCTGTTTTCCCACGCTGGAAAATTTTGATTTTATCTTTGTTCTCTGAATACTCAAATTTCAGGAAAATGTACCTACATATATGATGTCATTTATTCTAACATTTGACAGAGCCTTTTAAATAAAGTCCAAAGCCTTTCTTTAGCTCTGTGAAAATGTATTCTATTATTATTTTGATTATTTCCTTCATTCCACTATCATTCTTTTCTTTTTCAAAATCTTCTACTACACAGATGTTGGTGGATTTCCTAGGCTTTGTTTTCTCATACACATATTGATTTTTTCCTAGACAATTGTGTTTTTATTTCTCCTGACCTCTTTCTTGCTTGCAGCTTCTTTTTCATAGCAAGCTGTTAGGTTTTATGGATTAATTTTACTTTTTTTATAGAAGGAATATATTCTGAAAACATTTTAGAAGCATTTTCTGATTTTCTTGCTCCCATCTTTGGCCTTATTTTCAAATTGGCCAAAGTATCATTGAATAGACTTTTTATTATTGTGACAGCTCCTTCTAGAGAAATCTCTCACTCAAGATCTAGAGAGTGGATTTCCATCTCTCAGGGGCCATTCTCTTCTTTAGTATAGATTTCAAGTACTTGTCAGGTATGGTTTATTACTGTAGATTTTTCTTTGCTTTGATGCCAAATATTTTTCCTCACCTTTTCGTTATTTGAACACTGTGTGCTGATTTCTAGGGAAGCATGTGGAGTGGTCCACAAGTGTTTGCCCAGGTCAACTCACTTTAAAGTCAATCCATATCAAAATATACACTTATAAGTAGACAAATTTTCTGTTAGTAAATTTCTAACATAACTGTTTCTTAGCAGTTATTAAAGCTTGTACTTATTTTCAAAAATGTTTTTCTAGTTATGAAAGTGCTATGTGTTCATATTAGATATTTCAAAATACAGAAATATACAAAGAAGAATGCAAGAATATCAATTCCAACACCTCAGACATAACTGTTTTAATTTTATATATTTTTGAAGATATACTTAGAGTTTTACTAGTATATTCCTCTTAAATTATTTTAATGTATATTTCTTTTATTATCTGTGATGAATGATAAAGAGATTAACACATATTAATTCTCTAAATTTTTTTCTGCACATACTACTTATGTGTCTTTGATAATAAAATCTATGTTTTTAGTACTAGAGTTTAAAATTAAAATATCGTTACTATTTATTTACCCTTCAATGTGCAATGTCTAACATGTGCATTGCCTCTGGTATCTATCATTTCAATAATTTAGGAAATTCTAAACTTAACTGATATCACCAACACTGTTAGCCAAGCAATTCTTCATTTTTTAATTATGTATTTTGATTCATTTCACTCTGTCAGTTGGATTACACCTTTAAGTAACTTTTTTCAGAACAGTATTTGAGTTGTATATTTTCAGATTACCTAAAACGCTCCTTTACGTTCACAGATAAAAGATGGCAGGGACAATGATGTTAGGTCTAACTGTTTTCTCAAAAAATCTTTCTAACTTTTGCAATATTTGTGTTGCAAAAATGTCTAGTTCTACTCTTGTTCCCCCACTTTTCTTTAATTGGGTAACTTTTTGTTTGTTTGTTTCCTATATATTTGTAGATATTTTCCCTTTGTTCTGGCAGCTCATATTATTTAAGAGATGTGTCTACATACATGCCATTTTCAGTAATTTTTACCTGGAATATTGTGTCTGTTGTAGACTAAATTCTATCCATGAGACAAAACAGTTAAAGACCATGATTCCTACCCTTGGAAATGTTTGTAGAAGTATTGCAGAGAGACCAAATAGAGCAACGGAAAGTAACAGATCCAGGATTTAAGCTAATGCCCAGATCATTTCTTCTGGCTTTAAGACTATGTACCAGAAACTACTTACTTGAAGAGGAAGATTGGCACAGATGTTAGCCCAGGGCGAATTTTCCTCAGCAAAAAAAATCCTACTTATTTGAAATTTTCAGGAAAAATCAATTGCATTAGATATAATTTTGAAGTCTTCACTTATGTTTAAAAAAAGAAATTATGAAATAGATTGAGCTGTAATGAGGTGAAGACCACTGCAAATTCTGTAAAATATTTGTATTAAGTGAGTACCAATTAACTTAATTTAAAACTTTAATATTTACTATGAATCATTTCCAAAAACCTTAACACATTTTCTAGTTTCTACTTTATTTTACTACAAATTAAAGTTTAGTCTGCTATTTGACGTTAATATCATTATTCCTAATTTCTTAGTAATTATTCCCAAATTATACTATTGTGGTGATGGTAATAATAAAGGGGAAAAGACAATGAAATAACCAAAGAGATTTGGAGTCTGAGTATTAATGTTGAAGATGGTAAACATTTTAAAATACCTCCAAGATAACAAACATGAAGAAGGAAAATGATATTCCTTCTAAACAAAACAGCTTATCAGGGAAGAATTACTATTGTTTTCACAGGCAATTCAAATGTAAAGAGAGGAAAATGTTATTATTTATAAATATGTTCAATATGAGGTATGTTCCTTCTATGCTCCTTGGTGATCATGTGGGATTGTAGTTTAAATAAGAAGTTGGGATTGAATTTGTAGACATTGTAGCTTTTCTACGTAAAAGGGAATAGTTACGTGAGAGTCTACAGTTGAAACAACAAAAATTGTCCACACGTGGGGATTGAGTAGAGATACAAAAAAGCATAGATAGAAATGTTAGAATGAGTTTGGGAAATATAAAGAATATTCCCCAAAGAAATCTGTGAAGCCGACTGATAAGGAGTCTTCGGAGATGTCACAGAGAACAAGGAGATTGCTGTGGCATGGAAACCAAAGGAAGGGGAAAATGAAAAAGACATGCTAAAATATCAAAGGTGACTGAAAGGGGAAAAGGGAGAATTGAATCCTAATAAATAATGATCTGAATAGAAGATGCACCATAATTGCCTTAATTAAAGTAATATGAGAAAAGCCACATTTCACAGAGTCTAAACAAAACTGTAGTAAGTAAATGAAAGGAGTAAGAGAAGCAATTCTCACTGGAAAATGTGGAAAGACTAGAAATGATAAACATAAAGAAGAAAACCATAAAAAAGAATTGGCGGGCCCAGTCTTATTTCAATTCAAACCTGGAAGAAGTATTAAGTTATCAGAAAAAAGTAAATGATAAAGTAACAATTGTTGATATTCAATTTGTATACAAAACATTTCACAAATATTTTCACAGAAACTATCTCATTTACATCATACCTTACAATTTATCTGATCATAATGCATGCCAGCTATGACTAACATGTCAATTGAATGCACATATGTAATGATTAATAAGGCTTTATACATTTATTCCTAGTATCATTCTAAAGGATTTTGAAGTATGAAATGATGAATAAAGTTATCAAAAAGTTGTTTGATTGATCTTAAATAGGTTTAATAACAGAATCTATAGGACTTCAGCTAAATAGCCAGCACAGTTTATATATATTGGAAATTGATTCGCTGTCAACATGTTGTTGTGCTGTTGTCAACATGGTGCTGTATATAAAATCATCATTAATATGCCTCAACTTTAATAGCGTCTTAGATTCCTTGGAATTCAAGTTTGGAAGAGTTGATTGAACAGCATACAGCTATCATGAAATAGTAACCTAGATTTCCTCAAAGATGCAATTTTTTCCTTACATTTTAATTATTTCATGTGCCATATACACTAACAAAATTACATATCTGCTTAGAAGACCAACTATTATTCTGAAAACTTTGACTAATTAGTCAATGATTTCTTCCTTCAGATAATCGTTCTCTGGTATGCCTTTGAAATGCATAAAGACAGTAGAAGGAATTTCCAATTGTTCTACAAAATCCAACATGGATACTTGCTTGCCAGAGGTTGAATTATAGGAAAACTACAAGGCTGTACAATTTCTGGTGCATAGCGGGTGATAAGCTATTCTAACTCTTCATTATGACAATTTGGGTTTCTTTAAATGACTATGAATTGGGCCTGCAAATCTTTCCCTCATATCTGGATCAGCAGGGCTGCTATGAGGTTACATAATAACCTCATAGGCAGCTGTTAGCTTGGCTGCCAGAGGAAATAGGGGAATTAGAGCTGGTAGTTGCATTCAAGCGACTTGCTTGCAGTGGGACTGCTGCCAGTAAATTTCTTTGAAGAACCTGTATTTTATCTGCTAAAAGTAGTTTCAACCAATCTTTTGACTCTCAGACATCTTCACCAGCTAGAGAAATGCTTTTCTACTTATTTTGAATTATTCTTTTCCAAATGGATCTATAAGAAATGTGAAAGGAAAATTTTGTTAACATGAACAAAATCCATATACTATTAACTGTGAAGGGATGAAATGATTTCAGTAGATTCTTTCAATAGCTGTCTTTATTGATCATTCAAATTTTTAAAATACATGAAATGGATCAGTCTTTAAAAAGTCTTTTTTATGAGAAACTTGTGAGAAATTATTGAATTAGTCACATTTTTAGCAACTGTACAGGCAACATGCTAGAGTGAGAAAGTAACCTTCTATCACTGACTGCATGTGCATGGTCATTTTGAGTTTCTGGGCTCTTGTATCTTGTGTTTTGGAAGACTACATTGTGTGGATATAAAATAATGTAACTAGTTGCACTATGTTGTCAAAAAATCCAAATGCAGAAAATGTATCCACATATCTTTATGTCAGTTGTGTTATGTAGTGATGGCTTAAGGTAACCATGTATCAGATATGAGAAACCCATTCCAAAATCTGTCATTTTTAAATGACTATAATGAATAAACTTAGAATATGAGATTTTTTTTTCTAGGTATGTTTCCCAAAGCACAAACCACACTTCTATATAGATAATTATCTGAATAGAAATTCAAGTTCCAGGAGGAAATGTATAATTCCATTTCATATATACATACATACAATATATAAAATAGATGCAATATATAACATATTAACACTGACACACTGCACAAGCAAATATATGTCCGCTTAATATAAAGGAATACAAAAATGCAACTTAGAAAGAATTCAATTTTAAGAGTAGAAGAATAGAAGGAAGTTCTGAGCAAAAGGCAATATTAGAAGAAGTAATTTGTCTAGATTTACATCCTAATAATAAGAGTGATGGCTAATTATTCTCTTCATTGGAACTGAACGAGGAAAGGTCATTACTCTTTTTCACTCTTGGTACTTTAAAATGTTAACACACACACATGGAGGCAGGGTTCTTTGGTTCTAAAAGCTGTTTGGATGCTTATTATAATTTTCTTCATCTGGTTTCTTCCCAAGTACTGATACCTACAGCCTGGAAAATTACAGGTTAAGTAGGCATAGTTCTTTCTTTGTGCCACTCTTTTAGATTAAAGATTAATCTAAAATTTAGATTTAGATTAAAATTGGAAATCACAATTCTAATCCTCCTTTTTTTCTGATTCTTAAATGCAATAACTATTAGTCATAAATGTCAGTTTCACATGGAACCAAATCTACTTAAAAATATAGTACATTCAAAAGTGAAAGTGTCTTCTTTGTTCTATCCCACAACCTGAAAAATGTCAGAATCAGAGGCATTGTGTCTTTCCTTTTAACAATATTAAGCTTTAATCTTCTTCTGTGTGTCATCGAATAAACCTGCATTCAGTCTAAATTTCTCTTTAAAACATGCCTTTTCCTTCCTACTGTTCTTTTAATTTTGCACATTATAAGCCTAATTCTCCAATCCACAGGTTTACACAGAGGGTGGGGAAAATTGCAATTCTCACCCCTGTAGGAGTTTTGCCTTCCTCTGCAAAATTGTTCTATCCCCAAGACGCGGGGGTGTTGAGGAAGTTGTGTGTCCACTGACAGCCATCAACTCTAAGTCTGTGTGACATCACATCTTGGTGTGTCTAATTTATAGATTGTGTGTGTGCGCGTGCAGAATGTGCTATTGTGCCAGCAGACAGCGGCTCAATAACTGAAAGGCAGGTGGAATTTGCAGCTTATAACAGGGAAATAGAAGTGGTTTGATATGGAAATAGGGTTTTTCACCCCCTGCAGTTACGGTGGCACCCCTCGGAGATGATAGGGGAAATGGGACAGTGAATGGAGTATGAGCTTTTTCCTGCAGTCCTGGTACGTTGCCTGGTCTTCCAAAGAAGTCAATACAACATAAGGAAAAAGTTAGCTTGCCTTAAGCATTTCATTATATTGAAAAATTACTGAAAACAGGACTGAAAGCAGTGAAACCAAGGGCTCTAAATATGTGTAAATTAAGAACGTATCTCATTTGCTTACAGTACAATCCTGCCACAAAGTGTTAAAGCACAAGATACCTATTATTCCTTCAACATCTGCATTTTTCAAGTTTTATACTCCACTGCATCTCTAGTATGTCAGCCGTTCTTGAATATCAAAAAACATAGTAATAAATGGGTGAAACTCCTCTAAAAATGCAGATATAGTAGATGCAGCATCTATCCTGCACCCATAAAGTATTTTAGTACACTGTGTCTGGCATGAAGACGTTTCCTAAAATTAATTCCAGTGATGGAGGCACTAATTTGTTAGACCGAGACTAATTTATCAGACATATTTCATAAGAAAATATGATAATAGTTAATACAGAAAATCATGCATTAGGTCCCGAAGGTTTTGAGAGAGACAAAATATAGGTGCTTTGATGATCAATAAAAACAGAAGAAATAAAGAGAAAACAGAGATGTAAAGTTATTACCAATTTTCTGTGTATTCTCTCCCCAGGTAGGGGGGATATGGAGGATGGTTAGATAGATGCTTTTCCTAAAATATTCTTGTTTATCTTTCAAGTTAGTTCAAGCCTCCAAAAAATGGAGAGGAAAGTGATTAGCTTCATTAATAAGGAAATATAAACACTTAATTAGTATTTTTAAGTCATTTCCCCACAAATTATACTCATTTGTGTTAGTGTGGTACACACATCTGTGAAGTGCTAGAACTGTTTTCAGTAATAGATTCTCCAGGGCTAACATCTGGTGCTCCGCAACCCCAGAACATCTGATGCTTGTGTCCAGATGAAGAGCTCATATTCTAGTCCAGAAGCCCTTTGTCCCCTCATCAATATCAGACTGAATCTTTCTGTTAGATCAGATAGATTTTTCATCTCGGAATTCCTCAAACTTTCTCCTATTTCCATGATCTTTGGTTTCTGTTGGTTCTCGATTTTAGTTTTTCAAATACTTACACACTGCTTAGGCAAAGAACGATTTCAAATCATGGATCGGTTGTGACGAATTGATATTGAACACTTATGAAGATTATGACATCATGTCAGGCACAGTGGGCCATGTATGTGGATGTGTGATATCAGAGAAGCAATAGGGCATTAAGGACAAACTGAATAAGTACTTGACATGGTTGCTCAAAGCACTTTTCAAATCTATTCTCATTTGCAGCGTTGTTAGAAGAGCACAAGTTTTAAGATGGGAAACACGTGATTTGGAATTCTTACCATTCTAAATTGCGATTTTGATTCAGTTATTTAACTTCTTTGAGTCTCACTTACTTTGTAGTGGGAATAATTTTTTATAACTGTAAAATCTGTGCCAATGTTAAATGTTCAGTAAGCATCAGTCCCGTCTCCTTTCCTCACCAGTTCCAGGTAGGTGTAAGTACCAAAATATGAGAAGGAAAAATGATATATTTGTATAATCTTGACATCATTAATAGATTTTTTAAAAATCTGTAATATGACTCTATTGTCAGGAACATGTTAACATGTAGTGTATTGAAAAATATTATTTCATTTTAATTTAGTTATTAATAACTAATTTATGAAACATTTACAAAAAGATGGGTGAGTGAATCAGCACTGTATTTCCTTATGGCATTGCAGGTTTTCTCGCCTTGGGAGAAAGACCTACATTTCTAGCATTTTGATGCTGTTTGCAAAATATTTTAATCATTGCCGTTGTCACTATCCAGATGTGTTAGAGGTAATGTAGCATTAGGAGAGCATTCTAAGCTCTTTTGAAGTAAATTTTTATGGAAACAGAAACTACACTAATTATTAGAATTGTGCCAATTTGCAGACATATAAATACTAAAGAATTAATAAGTTATTGCTGTCAGCTTCTCCACTGCAAGTGTGCTCCATGTGTTTACTCTGTCTTTATCATGGAGTAGTTCTTGGCAGAGGGGCAGCATGTTTATTGTATTGAGGGCAGTGTGGCTTCATCACAACTGGTTTCAGGAAAACAGTAATTTAACCAATCTGAATTTGAATCTATTGTCCCATTCTGGTCAGTCCAGTTGCAGTTTCAATTCGTTTTTGCCCTGAGCGGCATTTCTTGACTAATTCCTGCTTGTAGGACTCACAGGTATTTCAAATTCAAGATGTGGTTTCATAGATTTACATTTTGACATTACAAACTCAACTTCTATCAATGGTAGATATTAGAAATGTGAAGAAGCTTTCTGTGGGTTTTATAAAACGCTTCTTGAGAATGTTATTTAAATTTTGTTCAGTATCACTTATAGAAAAAGCCACAATGTACATTATTCTCAGTGTTTGGTCCTGAACATTTTATTACTTCTCCTAAAAAATGGACTTTCACTTCTTAGACTATTAGAGCCAATTATTCATTGTAGTTCCACTTTGACAGAAAGTGAAGAACTGGGATTTTATTAAACTTCAGTAGGCATATTTAGCCTAATTTTTCAGCACAAATAATCTTTCCCCAACCCCCATTTATTACTTGGATCCTATTACTTTACTTGCTGTTGGAGTTCCACCATGTTGTGTTTCTTGTAAATCATCTAAACTATTGTTGAGGTGTCCAAATTATAGATTCAAAATAAAATAAAGTCATATTTGTAAACAGGACCCTGTTAAAAGTATTTTTGCTCTTTTCTAAATGACAAAAGGAAGGTTACTCAGCGTAGCAATAGCTTCTAATTATTGCATGGGTGATTAAAGTGAAACAATAAACCAAAACTTAGAGTTTTTGAGACTTCATGGCACGTTACTGAGGAGAATTGGGAAGTCCTTTTAGAGACTGTAGATGAAGAAACAACACTGAAAGCCCTACGTATTCACTGCAACAATTTTGGAAAAGGTGGTTTAATAATGACACTTTGGTGGTTCTCTTGCTGAGAGTAAGAATGAGGACTGTCTTTCAGAGCTTTAAGATTTTTGTACTACTGCTAACGTTTTCCAGGTTTGACCAGTTGTACCTCTAGATTTATCCTAGAGATGTTACCAGCCTCACTGAAAGCTCTAGTACTTCGTTGTTGAGGAAGATTTGCCCTGAACTAACATCTGTGCCAGTGCTCCTCTATTTTGTATGAAGGCTGCTGCCACAGCATGGCTTGATGACTGGTGTGCGTCCATGCCTGGGATCTGAACTGGTGAACCCGGGCTGCCAAAGCAGAGCATGCTGAACTTAACCACTACGCCACAGGGTTGGCCGCATCCATTTTTTTTTTCTTTACAATTGCCTCAACTATGAATGAGGACTTTTATCCTTGGTAGATAGTGTTTGAAAGAATATGCCTGAAACATAAATGATCTAAAATCTGCAATTTGCAGAAATGGTTTTTACAAAATATAAAGAATAAGACAAAACTGGTACTGTACATTTACATATGAATAAATGACTGTGAAGAAATTATTTATTCAAAAATATGTAGGGGCCGCACCCATGGCTGAGTGGTTAAAGTTCTGTGTGGTCCACTTTGGCGGTTGTGGGTTTGCCGCTTTAGATCCCAAGTGCAGACCTACCCCACTCATCAGCCATGCCATGGAGGCATCCCACATACAAAAAATAGAGGAAGATTGCACAGATGTTAGCTCAGGGCTAATTTTCCTCAAGCAAAAAAAAAAGAGGAAGATTGCCAAGAGGTGTTAGCTCAGCAAACACCAAACTTCCTCACCAAAAAAAAAAAAAAAAAAAAAGAAAGAAGAAAGAAAAAAGTGTAAATGCACCATACTCTTAACAAAGAAATAAGATAAAGCCTTTAATTCTTTGTAAATTAAGAGGAGATGTTCTCCCTTTTTGACAACTTCATTTCTTTTAATAAAGTATAACATTGTATTTGTTACTGTCCTTCAGGTAACACTGTGTTTCATATGTTCCTTCAAAGATGTCTGAGTGTGCATTTTACTAAAGCAACTGTTGTAGAAGCCATACAATTCTCAGAAAGTTTCTCATAAATTACTGTTTTATTCTTTTACTCTTTCACTTGGGCATTGAAATTAGATTGGTCTTTTATAAATACTCATTAGTGCATCTGATTCTTTCTCTAGGAGCAGCCTTCACGGGAGGAGAGAGAACTGGTCATAGTGCACACATTCACATTCTAATAGGAATTGTTCCCGTTCTTTCAAGGGAACAAAATATCATCTCCTCTCCTTCCTTAGTTTTAATTCATTTTCTCTTCTAGTTCACAAAGGGGGCACAATTAGGTGAGGGGTCATGGGGGAGAGGCCAGGGAGAAAGAGAGAAAGACAGTCTCATTAATTGAAATTGTATTTCCTGCTTGTTAATTATCTAGATGCTCTGCTACCTCATTTGAGAAAAGTAACTTCTGAAAATGCTGAGATTTCTTTGTAACAGATTATTAACATAAAGTTTAAATTTTAATTGGATTTTTGGTAAGTGACCTTTATTACTCCTGGCAGGGACACGACATACAATAACTAAATAATCCCAGTGGAGTCAAAGGGATTCCAAATGTCAAGATGGCAATGAAAGTGGTATAGACGATGCTTCTAATTTTTGGATTCAAAGTAGCAAAACAAACCAGGCAGAGTGTGCTCAGTGAGACAATGCAAATGAGTCTCCTGCCCTCCAATCCACCTCCCATACATATTTGAAGAAGAAATATACGAATAAAATATTGAGCCTTTCGTGCTTAAATGCAGTAGTATAATGAGGACTCATAGGACTTACTGCTATGCCTTTGGGTTCGACTCTGATTAGTTGTTCTTAGGGGTACAGAAAAAGTGTTATATCGAATATACATCATATAAAAATATGTCATGTCCCAATTCTGCATTGCAACTAGGTTTGATGTAAACCCTGACATCAGAACCTACTCTGCAAAAACATTTGTCTATTGCAACTGCCCAAAACCTGCAATGAGGAAGCATTGGGTGAGGGTGTGACATCATTCAGAAAGTTCTATAATTGGCATGTTCTCAGGAAGGAGGAAGTATAAATGTCACTGAATGAACAGTGGTTGAGGATCCAAAATTAAAATCAAAATTAGTATTTTTTCCTAAGAATTTCAGTTTTCTCTTATTTAAGATGTTTGCTGTCTCTATACTTAATTTCCTCAAGATACAAGTATAGGGTAGATCAAAAGGTAAAAGCAACAAATCTTTCTAGTTTTTGCTTTCCAAATGTTTAAACTCTTGGGGGGGCTTAGTAAGTTTGAAAAATAAGTAAAAACAAAAATTATATTATACAGGCAATCAAATAGTCCATTTCCAGCCTTGCCTTTGACTAAGATCTTGTCCTTGATCAAAGAGAGACAAGCTGATAAGGAATATAAATTGTTCCCAATACCACTGCCTCTGGTGTGGAGACTGACGTCAGGGCGAAGAATTCAACCTTATTATTTGACCTGAGGATTAAAAACTCTAGATTATTTAGTAATATGTTTAGCATATATTTTAAGAAGAATGTTGTAGAGGAATAAGATAAGTCTGTTGCTCTCTTGACAAATATACTCAGTATAGTCTTCCATTTTATTAGAGTAAATTCTGCCCCAGTGGGGTCTGGCTCTGAAGACTTTCTCTTACTAAAGTTATGTGATCCATTGATTTCTTCCTTTTACAATTACAAATCTAACTCTGCATGCCGTAGACTATTTCCCACTGCAATGATCATAGTCTAGCAAATTATAACTATTTCTTTAGCTTGAAACCACCACTTTGTATACAAAACTACCTCCATTTGCTTTGCTTCAGCATTCTTCAAATCAAAGCTACTATTGGATTACATATTAATATAGCACGTGTGTGTATATGTATTGTGCTATGTATAAATCTATACTTAGAATATAATTAGGCATACTTACAAAACTACATCCATACATATTTCATATATGTGTGTTACATATGATTGGATAAACAAGTCACTAAAAAAAATCTTTAGAATGCACTCTATTTCCATTTTAAAATAGGAGGCACCAATTTCATTGGTTATGGACCCAAATTTGAGGTACATTATTTTTAACATACAGTAACCAAAATTTCACTATTCCTTTATAAATTGAAAAAAAAGTAATACCTTATTATCTATAAATTTCCTCTTTCATTCCATCACTTACATATAGAAAGGATTCTACCTTTGTTCAAATGCCTAAATCATATACATTCCACACGTCTTTCTTTCTTTTTCATTATGGTGTGTAATATATGCCTAATTAGATATCATGCTTTAATCAGCTGGGAAGATAGTGGCATAGGAGGACTCTGAACTCACCTCATCCATGGACATAATAAATTTACAACTACCCTCAGAACAATTACCCCTGACAGAGAACCAGAAAGTGGATTTAAATAACCCACAATGAGGGGCAGTGTTGATTGAGGTAGATGAGGCAGAAATTCCTTTATGGAGAGCCACATTCTAGTCATGGAGCTTCATGACCAGGAGCAATCTTAAGGTATGAAGCTTTCCCTGGAGGAGTGGGGGATCTGAGCAGGAGAGCTTTGCCACAATAAGCAGCTTTTGAACTCAGCACAACCAAAATGACTGTCATAATGTCTGGCTTTGCTGGCTATGAAAAACAATGAGGAACGCCCCGCAGAAAAGCTATCAAACAAAAGAGAAAGGAAAGCCTGCTATTAAAGGGCCCATGCATGAATTCATCCATTCTGGAAAGCTACACAAAATCATCATAAAGAAAGGTGCACAGTCCTTTGGTGAAAGAGATTCACTTGATAGGCTCTGAGCGCATCTCAGGGAGGCATGAGGGGGTTGAGACCACCTTTCCAGGGACTGATCCATCACTGTGACCTAGTACAAATGTGCTGATGCAGACACTAACAGACACCATTGGAGTTCTTCTTCTGGCCCGTTATCACAGGGGTTAGAGAACCAATTTAATCCAGCTCAGCCAAAGCAGGCAACCCACCCTAGGGACTGGCCCCACCCAACATAAGCCCTTGGGCAATTTGTGGGTCTGCATAGGTGGGGTGTGTGGGACCTCTGCAGCTAGGCAAGTGGGTCCACCTCTGCAGGGCAGGGCTTGTGTGAGGGCCAGCCCTACATTGATGGAGTGTGTGGGCCTGAGGGCAGTGGGGCTTGTCAGCTACAGCAGACCTGTTCTTCTCAAACAGCTGCATAGGGGATCTGCCCCACTCTCCAACACCTGAAACAATTGTGTGCTGCCATGCCTGAGGCCTACCACAGCCAGCTGCACTCCTGAGAGAGCTGACAAGATCCTTGCAGGCCAGATGCCTACAGCAATTGTGAGCCCATGAGCCAAGCAACCAGCCATGCTAGGGACCTACTCACTTAACAGAAAAATTGCAACAGGAATGTGCTATTAGACCTTGCAGCCAACTATGCTGGGGCTCCTCCCAACCAATAAAGTGATTAAAGGGAGCATAGCAGCCACATGCAGTTATGTCTTACTACCACCCAGCCAGGGGGACAGCCTTGACTCCTTGGGCACCTGCAGCAAAAGCAACCCTCCCACAACGGAAGCACACATGTAGCCCACACAGGAGACACTCCTGGAACATTTGGAACTAGTGATGAGAGGGAAGCATATTGCTGGGCCTCAGAAGGCATCTCTTACATAAGGCCACTTATCCAAGATCAAGAGACGTAGTGATTTACCTAATACACCACATTAACAAGATGAAAATAAGAATCACATGATCATCTCAATAGATGCAGAGAAAGCATTTGACAAGATACAGCATCCATTTATGATAAAAACTCTAAATAAAATGAGTATAGAAGGAAAATACCTCAACATAATAAAAGCCATATATGACAAACCCACAGCAAATGTCATTCACAATGGAGAAAAACTGAAAGATATCCCTCTAAGAACAGGAACCAGACAAGGATGCCCACTGTCACCACTCTTATTTAACATAGTATTGGAAGTCCTAGCCAGAGCAACCAGGAAAGAAAAAGAAATAAAAGGGATCGATATTGGAAAAGAAGAAGTGAAACTGTCACTCTTTGTAGAAGGCATGATTTTATATATAGAAACCCCTAAAGAATCCACTAAAAAACTTGTAGAAATAATAAATGAATACAGTCAAGTTGCAAGACACAAAATCAACATACAAAAATCCGTTGCATTTCTATACACTAACAACAAAGTAGCATAAAGAGAAATTAAGAATACAATCCCATTTACAACTGCAACAAAAAGAATAAAATACCTAGGAATAAACTTAACCAAAGAGGTGAAAAGTCTGTACACTGAAAACTATGAAACATTGTTTAAAGAAATCGAAGAAGACTCAAAGAAATGGAAAGATATTCCATGCTCTTGGATTGGAAGAATTAACATAATTAAAGTGCCCATAGTTCTTAAAGCAATCTATAGATTCAACGCAATCCCTATCAAAGTTCCAACAACATTTTTCACAAAAATGGAACAACTAATCCTAAAATTTATATGGTACAACAAAAAGACCCCAAATAGCCAGAGGATTCCTGAGAAAAAAGAATAAAGCTGGAGGTCTCACACTCCCTGATTTCAAAATATACTACAAAGCTATAGTAACCAAAACAGCATGGTACTGGCACAAAAATAGACACAGAAATCAATGGAACAGAATTGAGATCCCAGAAATAAACCCACACATTTATGGACAACTAATATTTGACAAGGGAGCCAAGAGCATACAACAGAGAAAGGAGAGTCTTTTCAATAAATGGTGTTGGGAATACTGGACAGCCACATGCAAAAGAATGAAAGTAGACCATTCCCTTACACCATGCACAAAAATCAACTCAAAATGGATTAAAGACTTGAATGTAAGACCTGAAACCATGCAACTTCTAGAAGAAAACATAGGCAGTACACTCTTTGGTATCCATCTTAGCAGTATATTTTCAAGTACCATGTCTGACCACATAAGGGAAACAAAAGAAAAAATGAACAAATGGGACTAGATCAAACTAAAACCTTCTTCACAGCAAAGGAAATCATAAACAAAACAAAAAGACAACCTAACAATTGGGAGAAGATATTTGCAAACCGTATATCAGATATGGGGTTAATATCCAAAATATACAAAGAACTCATACAGCTCAACAACAAAAACCCAACAACCCAATTAAAAAAATGGGCAAAAGATATGAACAGAGATTTCTGCAAAGAAGATATACTGATTGCCAACAGGCATATGAAAAGATGCTGAACATCATTAGCTATCAGGGAAATGCAATTCAAAACTACAATGAGATATAACCTCATGCTGGTCAGAATGGCTATAATTAACAGGACAAGATATGACAAAATGACAAATGTTCAAGATGATATGGAGAAAAGTAACCTGTAAACTGGTGCAGCCACTATGGAAAACAGTATGGAGATTCCTCAAGAAATTAAGAATATAACTACTCAACTATTCCACTGCTGGGTATTTATCCAAGGAACTTGAAAACACAAATGTGTGAAGATACATGCAATCCTACGTTCATTGCAGCATTACAAACAATAGCCAAGACTTGGAAGCCATCTAGGTGCCCATCAAGGGACTAATGGATAAACAAGATGTGGTATGTATACATAATGGAGTACTACTCAGCCATAAGAAATGATGAAATCCGGCCATTTGTGACAACATGGATGGACCTTGATGATATTATGCTAAGTGAAATTAGTCAGAGGGAGAAAGTCAAATACCATATGATCTCACTCATAAGTAGAAGATAAAAACAATGACAAACAAACACATAGAAATACAGATTGGATTAATGGTTACCATGGGGAAGGGGGGAGGGGGGAGGGCAAAAGGGGTGATTAGGCTCACATGTGAGGTAATAGATTATAATTAGTCTTTGGGTGGTGAACACGATGTAATCTACACAGAATTCAAAATATATTATGATGTACATCTGAAAGTTATATAATGTTATAATCAATGTTACTGTAATAAAAAAATAAATTGATTAAAAAAAGGAAGAAGATATTATGCTTTTGATTGCTTTAATTTTCTTGATATTTCTCTCCCCCTTAGTTTTAATTCAGAAATCACTAGTGAATCTTCATTCAATCTTGCTTTCTCTTGCCAAATCATACATTTGCATGCTATGGGTCAACACACCTTGGGTCCACAAATTATCTTGACAATATTTGTTTCTATGAGTTATAAAGCATATGATTAATTTCCACATACTCTAATTATAATATAAATAAAAATTAAAAATATAGCAGGTGAGAAAATCATAACCACAAGACATAGTAGGTATTTAGAATCTATATTGATAGTTTAAGGAAAGATAGCAAGTAATGCTAGTCCAATGAACCATAAAGTGAATTATAAATTGATCAGAAAATTCAAGAGTTCAGAACCTACCAAAAATAATTTCAAAGATCCAGAATTTGGAAATTCAGTGAGACAAAGAGATAACAAAAACTTGGGCTTTAGTGAGAAACATCTGATTAAGATTTGTTAGAGTAAGGCCAGAGGCAGTTTCTTAAAGCAGGTAGTGATATTATTTTCAAAAATTTTATTTGTTGATTGTCATATTTTGTGTGTGCTTTGAGTTTATAGAAACAGAATTTGGGCAGGAATGCATATGGTAGCTCAATATTTTTCAAATTCATTTATCTTGAAGTCGTTCTTTCCACAGTGTGCTTTCATTTTCTTAGAAGCTAAATTTTAAGTATTTAAAAATATTTTGGAGCATATTCATTCCACTACAGAAGATGTGCATAACTTAAATACAAAAACTTTGCTTTGCCCAAAGTTATTCAAATACAAATATTTATGTGTGTGTATGTTTGTATGCACGTGTGTATATATGCACAAGCTTAGTATAATATTTGCATACTGATTCCAGGGCCATGAATAGCAAGGCATTCTTGAAATATAGGTGAGAAATAATTGCAGTTTTCCTTGTGTCATTTCCGATCCTAGAAGGAAGATTTCAACACTTTGCTGTTAAGTATGCTGCTTACTGTTTTGTTTTGTAGATATCCTTTATCAAATTGAGTGCCTCACAAGATATCAAGTATTATCATAAATTAGAGTAAGAGGCAGTAGGATAATGACAGAATATGCAAATAGAACCCATGTATATATAGACAATTTACAATAAAGATGTCAATACGGACTGGTGGGAAAACATGGTCTTTTCAATTCATGGTGCTGGGCCAACCAAATAGTCATATGGATAAATAAATAAATCTTCACTCAATACTTCATACTATACAAAAATATTAATCAGGTGGTGAGGGGGAGTAAAATATGCCACCCCAAAATATGCCACTTTGGTATATTGATTATTTTGAATTAATGTTAATGAAGAAACTGCAGGGGCAAGAAGGACACTATGACCCTCCTTTCTTCCCTTGAAAGCAAGAAATAAGTCTCCCATGTGAAAGGTACTCTCCATGTACCAGGAGTTGGGGAGACATTCTAGAGATAAGGAATTCAGGACTGAGAAGGCTATATAAACAAACGTTGTTACTTCTTCATTAATTAGCTACCCCAAGCCCAAACCTGTTTGCTTTGTCAGTTCTTCACAAATTTATTGATTTTTTGTCTAAAGGGTATAAAATTTGCCTGCTTTGGTCACTTCTTAGAGCCTCTTATATTTGGGGTTCTCAAAAGTACAAAATTAAATTCATTTTTCTCCTATTAATCTGTCTAATGTCAATTTAATTATTAGGCCAGCCAAAGAACCTAGAGGCAAAGAAGAGGAAGGTTTTCCTCCCCTACAGTGGATTGTAGATTTAAAGGTGACATGTAAAACAAAGCTTCAAGAAGGTAGCAAGGGAGAATATCCTCCTGACCTCATGACCTCAAGGATTTATTTATATGCCATAAAAAGTCCAAAGAATAGTAAAAATATTTATAAATTTAGCAACTTAAAAATTATAAATTTTGATCATTGAAAGACACCATTAAAAGTATATGAACCTTATGCTCACTGCAGCATTGTTTACAATAGGCAAGACATAGAAACAACCTACCTAAGTGCCCATTGAAGGATGAATGGATAAAGAAGATGTGGTATACACACACAATGGAATACTATTCAGCCATAAAAAAGATGAAGTCTTGTCATTTATGACAACATGGATGAACCTTGAGGGTATTATGCTAAGTGAAACAAGTCAGATGGAGAAAGACAAATACCATGTGATCTCACTTATATGTGGAAGATAAAAACAAAAAACAATAAAAAACACCAATAAACTGACACATAAATGCAAAGAATAAATTGATGGATACCAGAGGGGAAGGGAATGGGGGGAGGGTGAAAGGGGTAAAGAGGGTCATTTGTATGATGACAGATGGCAACTAGACTTTTAGTGGTGAATATGATGCAGTCTATACAGAAGCTGAAATATAATGATGTACACCTGAAATCCATATAATATTACCTCAATTAAAAAAAGAAACTATACACATACCCACTAGGATGGCTATAATCAGATAAAAGGAAAATAACCAGTGTTGGCAAGGATGTAGAGATATTGGAACCCACTTATATTACTGGTAGGAATGTAAAATGACACAGCCATATTGTAAACAATTTGGCAGTTCCCCAAAAATTAAGCATGCATTTACCATATTCCCAACAATTCTACTCCTAGGTAGATACCCAAGAGGATTGAGAACAGGGACTCAGATACTTGTACACCCATCTCCATAGCAACATTACTTGCAATAGCCAAAAGGTACAAACAAACCAAATGTCAATCAGCTAATGAATGAATAAATAAAATGTGGTATGTCCATGCAACGGAATATTTTTCAACCATGAAAAGAAATGAAGTGCTGATCCATGCTACAATATGGATGAACTTGAAAACACCATGCTAAGTGAAAGAAGCCAGTCCCAAAAGACTAAATATTGTGTGAATCTATTGATAGGAAGTGTCCAGAATAGGCAAAACAATGGAGTCAAAAAACAGATTAATGATTAGCATGGCCTGGTGGGGGAGGGGAAATGGGGAGTGACTGCTTTGTAGGTACGAGATTTCATTTAGGAAATTATATAGTGGTGATGGTTACGCAAGCTTGTGGATATGCTAAATGCCAGTAAATTCTATACTTTAAAAGGGTGAATTTATGGAATGTGAATTATGTATCAATAAAAAGAAAATAAGTAATACAAGAGCTGAAGTAAAGGACACCTTAAAAAAGTGAAAAAGCAAGACATGAAATGGGAGAAATTATTTCAATGTTTCTGACTGCTTACTTCTGGAATATTTAAAGGATTCAAACAAATTATCAAGTAAAAGACAGAGAACTTAGTAGGAAAAGAACAACAGATGTGAGAGAGCATATTATGTAAGAGTATACCCAATGACCATTAACTATATGAAAAATTACTCCATTGCATGAGTAACCAAGGAGATGCATATCAAAACCATAGTGAGATACTAATACAAACTTGCAAGAAAGACAACAGCAAGACAAACAAAGATCAATTAACGATCTGATACTATCAAGTGTCACCTAAGATGTGCAAGAGTAACTCTTTCACACAGATAAAGGAAATACCGTCCCCTTTATTCAACTATTTTTTAAAACTTTTTGGCCGAACCTACTTCAGTTGAAAATAGAAAAGCCTTATCGTTCAGTGATTTTACCTCGAAGTAGATAACACACTTGTGCATATAGGCACCTAAGGAGAGCTATAAGAATGTTCATAGCCACATTATAAGGAAACCAATGAGGAAATATTGGTAAAAATCTAATTATCCATCATCCATAAAATGGAAAGATAAAGTTCGATAAGTTGATTCAATGTAATATTAAAATGCAATTAAAATGAAAAAAGTTATCTCGACAGTTAACATCATAAATGGATACCACAAACATGATGTTGAGTGAAAGCCAGATATTATATGCATATCTATATCTATCTGTGTATATTTATATGTATATTCTAGTCTTTATGTATACTTTACATAAATGTACTACACCAAATGTGTGTATATATACATTGTATATACATATATCTGCACTGTATATATTATATATAACCTGTATTATATAATATATAAATATATATGCATACTATGTGTAGAATAATGTTAAAATCAAGATGGTGATTACCTTTGGGAGAAGGAAAAGAATATTAATTGGTCACTGGGAAGGGGCAAGGGGCAACTTTATAGGTTTCTGTGATAGATTATCTCTAGACTGAATGGTGTTCAGTTTGTGATAATTTATTGTGCTGGGCATTTGTATCTTGTATCCTTTTTATCTCAAGTGAGACATCTTAAGTCACATTACAAAGAAAAAAAAAACCTAAGAAAAAAGTTCAATTCATATGAATAAGGCCTGGGCAGGGTTTTGGGGATAAAGGAAGGCAGTAGGAGAGGAAGGACCTAAAGGGCTGAGGAACATGAAAGGAGACTGGACTCTACATGGGCAGACGCGTTGAGGGAATTGTCAGCAATAGCAGGTGACCTTTAGCCTTCCGTTAGTGTGAGCAACTGAAGGTATCCTTCTGATTTCTCTCTAAAGGAAGAAGAGTAGGTCATTAATTCAACCAACCAGCAACTGCTGCTCCTGAATTTGATTAAATACAAAAACAAAAACAAAAACAAAATAAATAACTCAAATTGAATCAGAGAAATCTGTGCTCTCAAAGGGTCTTAGTCTAACAGGAGAAGGAGATGTGTGAACAGATGATCTTTAGCCAGAAGATCTTCAGTGTTCTCTTGTCTTGGAAGTGACCTGTGGTGCGGAAAGATAGCATTTCTTTGGCATTGAAATTAATCAACATGGGAGTGACTTTACAACTGAGTGACATTTCAGAGGTACATGTGTAACTATTGTGGTAGATTCAATAATATTTATAAATTTGATTTATAAATATAATCATTATGGGTAGTAATGTAAAAATGGCTTCCATTTAAAACATAATTTTGAATTGACTACTGCTGCTACTACTACCATCATTATTACAAATAGAACTATAAATAGCTGGCATTTATTAAGAATTCATCAGGAGTCATGTCAGCATCATGGTGGTGTGAGCTCTTCCCTTAGACTCTCCCCCCAAGATACAACAAAAAGGACACTTATAAACCAACAGAAGGCATTCACATAACACAATAGAAGTCTGAGAGGATGACACAGCCATACATCTGGAGGAGGAGGTGATGAATCCCCAGGGGGCAGTGGAAGGAGGGAATGGGATCTCCTTTCCCTCCCTGATCAGCAGCAACCTAGGGCACAGGATGGTGTGTGGCTCTGCGAGGAGAGGAGGGAGGAGGAAACCCTCCACGGGAACCCCTTCACTCTTGGAGTTGGCTCCCAGCCTGTGGGAAAGCTCCACACTGAGGAGGCTAAGAGATCATGGGGGCTTCTTCACCAAGCAGTGCACCCCAGGAAGGAAGACAGCAAGTGCAGAGAGGGAGCACCCCTGGGATCCCACACATGAAAGAAAGTGCCCCTCTCTGCCTGGTGCGGCAGCTCAATAGTCAGCCAGAGCAAGGGACCCCTGCCAGAGTGCCTGCACAAATGTTTGTAAAGCAGAGGTAGTGAGCAGGCAAACACAGAGGTATCCTTTCAGCATAGCTTGCAAAGGACAGGCACAGCTGCCAGGGATCACTGCAGGCTCAGAATACACAGCTCCTGCTCCCCTGGCCAGTGGCAGTAGGTAGAATTTGTCACCAGATATGACCACTATGCAAAGGCACAAGTCCACCCCATCAAATAGTTTGAAGAGGTATATTAACACTGCAGACCAGAAGGGAAATGTCAAACACCCAGAAATCAGTCATGAAGGAACAGAAATTTACAATCTAAATGACACAGAATTCAAAATAGCTATGATAAAAAACTCAATGAGTTATAAGAAAACTCAGAAAGATAGTTCAATGAAATCAGGAATAAAATTAATGAACAGAGGGAATTCTTCACAAAAAAGATTGAAACCATAGGAAACAAAACACTTCGAAATGTTGGAGGGGCCACCCTGTGGCTGAGTGGTTAAGTTTGTGTGCTCTGCTTTGGTGGCCCAGGGTTTGGCTGGTTCAGATCCTGGGTGCAGACATGGTATTGCTCATCAAGCTATCTTGAGGCAGCATCCCACACGGCACAAACAGAGGCACTCACAACTAGAATATACAGCTATGTACTTGGGGCCTTCGGGGAGAAGATTTAAAAAATAAGAAGAAGATTGTCAACAGCTGTGAGCTCAAGTGCCAATCTTTAAATAAAAAAGAAATGTTTGAGATGAAAAACAGAATGAATGAGATGAGTAATGATCTGGAGCCCTTAAATAACAGAGCTGATATTATAAAGGCCAGAATTAGAAATTGAGAGGACAGAAATACAGAAATGCTTCAGATGGAGGAGGAGATAGAACTAAGACTAAAAAGAAATGAAGAAATTCTCTGAGAAATATCTGACTCAATTTGGAAATGAAACAGAAGGATTATAAGTATTCCAGATGGAGAAGTGAGATGAAAGGAGCAGAGAGCTTGTTCAACGAAATAATAACTGAGAACTTCTCAAACCTGGGGAAGGAGCTGGAATTACAAGTAAAAGAAGCTAAAGGAACTCCTAACTGCATCAGTGAGAAAAGGTCTTCTCCAAGGGATATATTAGTAAAACTGGCAAAAGTCAATGACAAAGAAAAAATATTAAGGGGAAGAAGATAGAAGTAAATAACCTACAAAGGAACCCTATAAGGCTTTCAGTGGGTTTCTCAGCAGAAACCTTATACGCTAGGAGTGACTGGAATGATATAGTCAAAATTCTGAAAGACAAAATCTTTCAGCCAAGAATACTCTAAGCAGTGAAAATATCCATCAAATACGATGGAGAAATAAAAACTTTCCCAGATAAACAAAATCAGAGGGAGTTCATTACCACAAGACCCCTCTACAGGAAATAATCAAGAAGGTCCTCATACCTGAAAAAAAAAAAAAGAGAGGGTTTACAAAGCCTTGAGTAAAGAGACAAAATCAGAAAACTACAGCTCTCTATCAAAACAGGTTAGCTAACACTTAATTATAACATTAAAGATAAAGGGAAGGAAAACATCAAAAACAACTGCAATTATTTCATTTTAACCACAAACTCATAACACAGAAATGAATAAGTTGTGACAACATTGACTTGGACAGGGATGAGGAAAGGGATGGTACCTGCTAAGACTAAGGAAACAAGAGACTGCAAGAAACTGCACTATTTTATCTATGAGATCTTTTATAAAAACTTCATGGTAACCACCAAACAAAAAGTCAGAGCAGAGACATAAATGATTAATAAAGAGAATCACGAAACTGAATTGGCTGTCCAAAACACACAGGACAAGAAACAAGGAAAATACAAAACAAGCAGAAAACAAGGGATAAAATGGCAACATTAAGCCCTCATATACCAATAATCGCTCTAAATGTAAATGGACTGAATTCTCCAAAGAACACAGAGTGGCTGGATGGGTTTAAACACAAGACCCAACAATATGCTGCCCCCAGGAAACACATCTCAGCTCCAAAACAAACACACACTCAGTGTGAAGAGATGGGAGATGATATTCTAAGCTAATGGCAAACGAAAGAAAGCAGGTGTTGACATACTTATATCAGATGAAGTAGACTTATATCAGACTTATAAGTAGACTTATATCAGATAAAGTAGATAAAAAAGGCAATAAGAGGAAAAGAGGGGCAATATAAACTGATAAAAGGGACACTCCACCAAGAGGACATAACACTTATAAATATATATGCACCTAACACAGGAGCACCAAAATACACAAAGCAATTATTAAGAGACCTAAAAGGAGATATTAACAGTAACACAACAATAGTAGGGGGCCATAACACCCCACTTACATCAATGGATAGATAATCCAGACAGAAAGTCAACAAGGAATAGTGGAATTAAGCAAAAAACCAGACTAGATGGACTTAATGCAAATATATAGAACACTCCACCCAAAAACAGCAGAATACACATTCTTCTTGAGTGCACACGGAACATTCTCAAAGATAGAACATATGATGGGAAACAAGGCAAGCCTCAATGAAATTAAAAAGGTTGAAATCGTATCAAGTTCTTTTCCAACAACAATGCTCTGAAACTAGAAGTCAACTGCAAGAAAAAAGACGGAAAAGTGACAAATATGTGGAGACTAAACAATACGCTACTGAACAACAAATGGATCATTGAAGAAATTAGAGAAAAAAACAAAAAATATCTGGAAACAAATGAAAATGAAAATACACCATATCAACTCATATGGGATGCAGCAAAACATCCTGAGAGGGAAATTCATAGCAATATAGGCCCACCTTAACAAACAAGAAAAATCTTGAATAAGCACTCTTAAACTACACCTTACAGAACTAGAAACAGAAGAACAAATAAAGCCCAAAGTCAGCAGAAGGAGAGAAATAATAAAAAGTAGAGCAGAAGTAAATGAAATTGAAACCCAAAGGACAGTAGAAAGGATCAACGACACTAAGAACTGGCTCTTTGAGAAGACTGACAAACCCTTAGCCAGACTCCCTAAGGAAAAAAGAGAGAAGGCTAAATAAATAAAATTAGAAAAGAAAGAGGAGAAGTTACAATGGATACCACAGAAATACTAAAGATTATAAGAGAATACTATGAAAAGCTATGTGCCAACAAATTGGACAATCTAGAGAAAATGCATAAATTCTTAGACTCATACAACCTCCCAAAACTGAATGAAGAAGAAATAGAGAAGCTGAATATACCAATCACAAGTAAAGATATTGAAACAGTTATCAAAAACCTCCCAAAAAATAAAAGTCCAAGGCCAGATGGCTTCTCTGGAGAATTCTCCCAAATATTCAAAGAAGATTTAATAACTGTCCTTTTCAAACTATTCCAAAAAATTGAAGAAGACGGAGCACTTCCTAACACATTCCATGAGGCCAACATCATCCTGATCCCAAAGCCAGACAAGGACAACACAAAGTTGGAAAATTACAGGCTAATATCACTGATGAACAGAGATGCAAAAATCCTCAGCAGCATATTTGCAAACTGAAGTGCTGGCCCAGCGACCTAGTGGTTAAATTTGTGCACTCCACGTCAGCAGCCTGGGGTTTGCAGGTTTGGATCCCGGGCACAGACCCACATCACTTTTCAAGCCACACTGTGTTGGCATCCCACGTAAAATAGAGGAAGATTGGTGCAGATGTTAGCTCAGTGACAATCTTCCTCAAGCAAATAGAGGAGGATTGGCAACAGATGTTAGTTCAGGGTCAATCTTCCTCCCACACACAAACAATATATATTAGCAAACTGAATACAGCAATACATTCAAAGAATCATACACCGTGATCAAGTGGGTTTTATGCCAGGGACTCAGGGATGGTTCGACATCCACAAATCAATCAATGTGATACACTACATTAACAAAATGAGGAATAAAAATCACGTGACCATCTCAATAGATGCAGAGAAAGCATTTGACAAGATCTAACATCTGTTTATGATGAAAACTCAATAAAATGGGTATAGAAGGAAAGTACCTCAACATAGTAAAGGCCATATATGACAAACCCACAACTAACATCCTACTCAATGGGGAAAATCTGAAAGCCAACCCTCTGAGAAGAAGAAGACAAGGGTGCCCACTCTTGCCACTCATATTCAACATAGTACTGGCGGTTTTGGCCAGAGCAATTAGGCAAGAAAAAGAAGAGAAGGTATCAAACTGGCAAGGAAGAAGTGAAACTCTTGCTCTTTATAGATGACATGGCTTTATACATAGAAAACCCTAAAGAATCCGTCAGAAAACTATTAGAAATAATCAATAGCTACAGCAAAGTTTCAGGGTACAAAATTAACTTATAAAAATCAGTTGCATTTCTGTACTCTAATAATGAACTAACAGAAATAGAACTCAAGAATATGATTCAGGGGCCAGCCCAGTGGCATAGTGGTTAAGTTTGCAAGCTTCTCTTCAGTGGCCCTGGGGTTTGTGGGTTTGGATCTTGGGCATGGATCTATGCACCTCTCATCAAGCCATGCTGTGGCAGCATCCCACATATAAAATAGAGGAAGGTTGGCACATATGTTAGCTCAGGGATAATCTTCCTCAAGTAAAATGAGGGAGATTGGCAACAGATGTTAGCTCAGGGCAATCTTCCTCACAAAAAAAAAAAGAAGAAGAAAGTCCAACCTACGATCACAACAAAAAGAATAAAATATCTAGGAATAAATTTAACCAAGGAGGTTAAAGACCTAGACATCAAAAATTATGAAATTACTGAAAGAAATCAATGATGACATAAAGGAATGGAATTAGCATATGATCCAGCTATCCCACTACTGGGTATTTATCCGAAGTACTTGAAATCAACTATTCAGAGACTTATGCACCCTTATGTTCATTGCAGCATTATTTATAATAGCCAAGGTGTGGAAGCAACCCAAATGCCCATCGACTGATTAATGGATAAAGAAGACGTGGTATATGTATGTGCAAAAGAGTACTACTTAGAATAAAAAAAGACAAAATCATCCCATTTGCAGCAACATGGATGGACCCTGAGGATGTTATGTTAAGCGAAATAAACCAGACAGAGAAAGACAAACACCATATGATTTCACTTGTATGTTGGAGATAAACAAACACATGAACAAAGAGAACAAATTAGTGGTTACCAGAGGGAAGGGGGTTGGGGGGTGGGTATAGGCGTAAAGGGGCACATACCTATGGTGACTGACAAATGATAAAGTACAACTAAAATTTCACAGTGGTATAAACTATTATGACCTCAATAAAATAAAAATAAATAAATTCTTTCCTTCCTGAATCATATTATAAATAATAACAAGCTTTTACTGAGTGCTTACTGCAAGGCTTGAATTGTTTGAAGTGTTGTATATGTGTAAACTATCTTAAATTTCCTCTTTAATCTTTTAATTGTCACAAAATATTAATGAAGCAGCTACATTATCTTTTTTATTTTAGAAATGAAGGAGCTAAAGAACAGAGATATACATAAAACTAATATACTCCACAAATATTTCATTATAAATAATTTACATTGAAAGTGGACTTTAAAAATATATACAGAAACAATACAATTCTTGTTTTATATCTGTTGGGTAAGAGTGTACATACTGTAATAAACTGTCACATGCAAGCATTCTAAAGCTCAAAAGAAAAGAAAATTGACATCTTAGGTCCTGCATTTCCTAGTGGTGTCTAGGAGTCTAGCATTATGCATCCAGAAAGAACCAAATTAGGGGCACAGTAATCTTCCTTCCTTCAATATGACACAAACATACCTGTGAAGATGTTTTCTGTCTAATTTAGATTGCAGGTAATTTTTATGACTATACACTAAATTAATTTCCCATTTTAAATATGTAACTTTTGGCAGGAAAGCACTTACATTGAAAAAGATTCTCCTCTAATTTGCCTCCTATTACCTTTACCTTCTAGAACTAGTTCATTTTCTATTCTTGCTTTTTGTTATTTTTGTTGTAAAAATGATTTAACATTTTTTGAAGAAACCTATTGTGTTTGTCACTAAATATTTGGAAGAAACGCTGCAGCCATCACATCATATTTCCCCTCACAGTTCTCAGCATGCCCTCCCATAGCATGGTTCCTAAATGATTCATGTTTATGAAAATACATTTTTCAAAATTGGTAAGGAAATTTTAAAAGGAAACACACATGACCTCTTTTTCCTCTCTTTAGCCTATAAGCCAATGCAGAGGAAGGAAGTGTTCCTAAATAATGTAATTTTATTCTGAACTTGAATAGCCCAAGGAAGATTACAGTACCTAGAAAGGAAAGTGAAAGGCATAAGGTTAAAGCCCATTACTCACTACATAGTCCAAGATACAAATATGAGTACCAGGTATTTCCCAAATGAAAATGCCGTACAAAGGCAATAGTTCCATCAAACAAGAACGATTTCATAGAATGTAGTAAATAAACACAAATATGGAACGAAAATAGTCTATGATTTCTTACAATTTGTGATATTTGGAGCTAAATTAAGTCATTCCACTTAAACTTTCTTCAGGCAAAGAAGAGTATCCAGCCGTTATCCTGCAAGATAAATGGACATTTGTAAGAGGACCATCACCTGTAAACTACAGTCACAGCCCAGGCAGACTAAGCAGGTTTTCAACACACTCGTGCAGATCTTGACTTGGGACCATTTTTCATTATCAAGGCAAATGACATTGCAACAACTCAATTTAACACTTTGGGCATGAAAAATCTCACTGCTTGATCATACTGTGGTAAAAACAAGAAGTTCAGAGTTGACATCGCTCTGAAAAGGGGGGCTGCCACCATACAGTGATTTGTAGCCTATGTTTAAAGATTTCCTATGCCCTTCCCTTCAATTTTTATGTGTTCTAGACAGTAAGAAACCAGATAACTAATAGAATAACATTTAAAAGAGATAACTCTTTGTGTCTTTACTAACACAAATACATGAACGAGAAACTTGTCCAACTGTGTGGTTATTTATGAAGCGCTAATATAAATATAATATTTATTTTAATTTATATCACAAGTAGATGAAACATTCAATGCTTGCCCATCTTACATATCCTGAATATTTATGGCATCTGAAGAAATTTCTGGTCATGCAATTGCTATATAACTGGTTTCTTTCAAAGGCTCTCAATATCTTCGCTAGCCATTAAGTTCAAGTGACCTCAAAAGTAATATGAAGTTTTTATTTTTCCCTTTTATCTTTGATTTATGTCAGCATAAATTGGTATTTGCCAAAATAGTGATTGAGGCTGAAAATAAAGTTAAACAAAATAGTCAAAGTTTATAATAATATAATTCATATATTTAAAACATATTACATGAATGCATTATCATTACTGTAAACCTTATAATCATACTTTAAGTATAAGAAAGTCATTTCCATTCCATTATCGAATAGATTATTTGTTTCTCAGAACGACCCTCTGACATAAATAGCACTAAGATTTTAACATTTGTGATAAATGAGTAACTGATGTTTATTGAAAAGAAAAATGACTTACCCACTGTTGGAAACCGGTTCTCCATGGGTCTCTTGCATTTCTGCCCATCTTCTGAGCAAAGGCACTGGGAGGTTTTGTTATGGACTCTTTTCAAGGATGCTTGTACAGCAAACAGACTGGGATGAGATTCTACCACATTCTTACTAGAATGGCTAAAATGGAAAACACTCAGAGTACCAAGTTTTGGATAAGATATGGAGCAACTGGAACCTAATTTTAGCATTGAAGACACACTGAGGCTGGATGTTTAGTCTGTTTTGTGGTTTTAGAATTCTTGAAACCAAAAGTGATTTTTGGCATAGTCTGAGCTTTACCCACAGATGATGCGAGTCTCTCTCTAAATGTTGCTGTGAAGGCTTTTTGGCATCCATGTTGTGCCTTAAATTGATAACTGACTGACAGGAACCTATCATTCTTTTTTTCAATTCTTCCAGGAAAGTAAATGAAGTGTAACCAGTTCCAAAATCTTTGTAAATACCACAGCTTCATTAAATTTCAGTGCCACAGCTATTACGATGAATAATAAACATCTTTGCCTCTGACTCAACGTTCTTGTTTCTTCTGTTAGTGACCATGAAACTGTGGCAAGCTAACTTTTACCTAGTAAGTAGGGTAAATTTCTGACCCTTCCCAGTGCTTGAATTTTGATGATTAAGATTAGATGCTGAAAATATACAACTATGTACTGGGGGGATTTGAGGAGAAAAAGCAGAAAGAAAAAAAAGATTAGATGCTGAAAGAGAAATGGCTTTCTCATACAGAAGCGATAAAGGCCAAGTATGGGCTGAGATAGGCGATGTGAGAACACTCCCTGGGGTGTGGAGGTGACTGCTCTCGCCCAAGTTGTTGACAAGAGGAGTGGTATAGGGGCTCTCCAGTGCCCTTCCTACTAGTGAAGATTGAAATAAGAGGTGCTTTGGGTATTATGTACTATCCTTCTAGAAAGAGGAGGAAAGGTCAAGTTGAAATAAATCGTATCAGCAATGAGGATGTAGAGTGTTGTGTGGACCAAAAACAGTTTGCTTAGTTAAGTCCAGGCAGACATTATGCTGCTCAAAACAGAATGTAAATGTATAATCTTGCTTGCTGGAACAAGCCCTCTGCCTCCTTCTGTGCACTCTAATCCATCTCTTGCTCTCTATCCCAACATCAGCTACTTTAAGGAGAAAGATGATTAAAGGTAGGGTCAAGGTCCCCCTGCGTCCAGGTGGTAGTGAAGGGCGTATGCACCTGTCCAAGTATGCTGAGAGACTTCAAAGAGGGCAGGGGCTTACACTTGTATGGCTTTGCTGAATACAAGTACCAAACCGATGATCATCCCACTCAGCTCCATGGGGTGTGAGGGTGCCTGGTTTCCACACAATGAGTTTGTGCTAGGTGCACAGTATAGTAAGAAACAAACATAACTTTGAGAGTTGAGCCCTTTAAGCTATTTCAGCTTCTCTTTTTGTTGCTTCTAGGTCTGAATGTACAGTAGGAAGTGATGTGTTACATGCTTGTTCTTCCTCATCCCATACGTGCCAGAGGAAATTATTCCTACCAGGGAAGAGCTGCAAGTACAGCAGTGCCAGTAAGACAAACTGTCCTGCCATTTGCCACCAGTGAGAGAGTCAAGATTTAGTGCAAACTTTTACCTTGTGATTTCACAGTTTTCACTACATAGATGATGTCCTATTGGTTGGTAAATTAGAAGCCTCAGTTTCGGTGTCCCTGACTGTGGTGTTAGCTCAGCTCAACCAGAAAGGGTGCCTAAGAAATCCCGAAGAAATTCAGGGACCTGTTGCCAAGTAGTGTTTTAGGAATACTGCTGTCTCTTCAGCTCTAACAACTGTAAAGGAGACTCAGAACCTTGTGGTCCTACTTGAGTACTGGAGTCAGTACAAGTCTGCGTGATGATTTTGCCAACTGGAGTCTCCACCAGAAGTGACCCTGACTCAGAGCCATCCCTTTGTGTTTAGGACTCGTAGCCTCACTGGCAACTGACATACCTACTCTTTTACGAAGCAGCAATTAGCTTTCTACTGAACTCTTGTTGAAATGGTACCCCAAACCTGTAGAGACCCTGTGACTCTCTGGCCTGGTATTTCCATATCAAGTTGGGTCAACTTGTACTCAAGGACTAAAAGTGTAGGAAGGGCCTCAAAAGCCTTGTTTTATGTGCCAGTTATCAATTTATTCCCTCAGCTCTAAATTCACCCTTTAATATATTCTCTGGGATAACAAACCAAACCCTTTAAGCATCTCTCCTTTACAGAGTGCACCATGTTAAGTTTTCTGGGTAAAGGCCACTGGAGGGAGGTTGAAGATGTTTCTGGCTGCTGCTCAGCAGATCAGTGGCATGCTTGTGATGACGTCTCGTGGAGCTCTCCCCCAGCCACGTCTCCAGAAACTGAGACCTCTCAGTCTCAGCTGGACCTAGCAACAACCTTCCTGTGACTCTCTCAAGATGAAAACCAGTATCCTGAGAGCCTTCTTGCATATATCAGTACCACGATTCCCTCTGCAAACTGAGGCCCATAGGGTCACCACCTGTCCCCCACTGTTACCACTGGGCTGTCACCTCCTCTTCAGCCTTGCATCCTGGGGAATTCCCACTGAGCTGTCAACCCCTCTGCAGACTCATGCATGAGTTACTTGCACCCACTGCTCTTCTCTCTGTGATCAGTATACACTCACCTGTACCCCAGAACCCTACTCTCTCTGAACACCCACACAGCAGTGTCTTATCCCCTGAATGACTTGCATGTCCTCTGGAGGGTTGCCCCTACTTGCCTAGCAACCACAGACCAATTCAAATCTGAGAACAACAGTGAATTTCTCTGACATCCAATGGGTTGAACCAGACCTTGGTCAAAACCCCAGGCTTGGGGAAGGAGTCCTCCTCCAAGTTTGTTTTCCCTTTGGTTCTCACCCTCAGCCTTAAGGTACCAGATAGAATTTTCTTATATTTTATCATCACTCTTTTATCAGTATTTAATAATTCTTTGTATTAAACTTCCCAAGTTTAACCCACTGTATGGACGTTATTTCTTGATTGAACCCAGACTGAGACAGTATATTTAAGAATGCACTTGGTCTGGTAATACCTCTACTTTACGTGGAAAAGTGGCAACTATCCTTCTGAGGAAACTTTATACCCTATCCCACTGCCCCAAGCATAGTTTTTCTAAAACCTAACTGACTCTTGGGCTGTTGCCAATGACCCAAGTGTTTGGTCTCCCACTGGGAAAGCTACAGACTAGGAGATTAAAGAACCCCTTTGTGAAGGTGCCATAAACTGTGTGAAAAATCACAGCTGGTGACTGAACTGTCTGCATCACTCACACGGATGCCTGGATCACTCAAACAATCTTCTCCATGAGATTGGAATCAAGTTGCTGATCAAGCCTGACTCCGTGTGTCTAATGCAGAGATCTCAGTGCGTAGCAGACTTGAGACTCTTGCCAAAAGTTGAGCTGGTTGTCCCCTGATGTTTGGGGTGAGGTGGAGAAAGGATACATATCACATGAGCATTGTCGACTCCCCGTCTTGGCCAATAGACAAATCCAACTTTGGACCTCCTCTGAGATCGAAGTGGTGTAGCACCACTGTTGACTCTTTTTAGATTATTGAACAATCAACCCAAGTCCTATCACTGTGACCCATGAAGCACATCTGTGTCATGTGTTTGACTTTCTGGCGACTGGCAATTTGACAACAGTGGCTCTTTTATCCCAAAAGCTACCACCCTCAGCTTCTCCTGGTCAGCATACTTCTTAGCAAGGCAGTCTAGTCAATGCATGTGTCTGTTCTCCAAACAGGATTCTCCCCCTTGGTTTCTTCCTAAATAATGATCATGGCAAAAAGGGTAGAGGATTATAGGGGACTGTTTGGAGCTGTTTTGAAAATTCAGCGTTCCATCTTGACCATTCCTGTGCATAATGAGTCTTTCCTTTTGCTATTGGCAAACTTGAGCCACCAAGTTGGCACATGTCACAGATAGCAGCCTTATCTTAAAGAGAATGGGGAATTCAGACTGAATTCTGGTTGTGTTTTATAGAAATGCCTGTGTCTCTCTTGAATGTAATACTTCCAGACAAAATTCTGGGTCCAAAGAAAGGATAATTGGACAAACTGTGAATTTACAGTTGCTGTTATGGGGCACCAGATTTTGCAGAGGTGATGGTAGGACAAGAACTCTAAATCTGCAGACAGAACATCTTAGACCCTGGGAGAGATGGACAGGGAGGGCTGTTAGTGTTATTTTGTCTTTCATAACTGCCCCTGGAAGAGATTATCAATGCTTGTTGCAAGTGCAGCATATAGCAGTTCTCCAGTTCCCAGGTTTGTAGATGCTGTTGTTTCTGTGTGTGGCCATGTGGATCCAGCGGCAGAGCAACGGTCAGACTGAACACTCCTCTGTTCATGCCCAAGGCTTGTGCACAGGTTCTTCCCTGCCCTGGACTTTATCAGAATGCTAACAGGATCTGTGATGAAGGATCTGAGCTAATTGTCTCTCATCCTCCACTGCACCCTGTCATCTTTCTCCATTATCATTGGGTTTTCAGAGTTGGTAACTGGTCTCTAGAGGATTAAAACACTGCCACTTCCTACTTTGTGGATGGATGCATGTCTAGAACCTCTCCTTGCTGGTCTAGTGGTGCTGTGTGAAAGACCCTTCTGTCTTTGCTGCCTTGAGAACTGTTGTCATCCTTTACTAATAAATTCTGTGCATGGCGAAAAAAAATTCTGTGGAGGGTGCAGTTTTCTCAAACTGGTACAGGGGCCTTAAATTGAATTGACTGCTAGGTCTGCCATCCTGCCATATAATTCTGACCACAGTTTGATTTCCATTCCCTGAAACTTACTTAGAAGACAATCAGAAACTGCTGGGATGGTCCCAGATCAAAACATCTATGGAGGTCTTTCCCAACCCCATTTTCCCATCATTCCTTTGGGTGCATGAATGCCACCTGATTGGTGGCATGGACCAATAGGACAGGTGGGCCTATCAGGTCTCAGGAAGTCCCCCGACAGAAGAACTAGACTCAATTATTCCAAATGAACTGACGTGATGCCTATCAGCCAGCTCGGCGACTGCTTAGGAAGTACTCTCAACCTGTGTCTCCCTATTAATGCAAGTGCTATTTGGGGAGTCCCAACAAGTGTAAACAGTACTTTTGTTCCAGGGACACTCTGTACTCCCTTAGGATTCTACTTTCTGTGTGAAAATCAGGCATCAACTTGTGTCTCTACTGAGAATACAGTGTCTTGCATCTTAGGTGGGCCATAAGAGATCTTCAAGTGTTTAGGGAAATTCCACTGCAGCCTCTGAAGGCATTCTAGTCAGCCTGAACTCATTGGCCAATGTTGTGATGGATAAGGAAAGTACCCTAGACTTCTTTCTTGCAGGTCAGGCTGGAATCTGTGCAATCCTGCTGTACCTGGATTAATGCCTCAGAACAAGTGCAAATGTCAATACAGTAACGTGGCTTTAAGTGGTGGATATGGAGGGATTTGCAAATTTGCTCAGCCAGGACCCTGGAGGGCACGGCTGATGTCAATACTGCAGATTGGCCTCATCCTGTGGTTGGAATCCTGTTGACTGCAACCTTAGTTCAATGCTGTCTGAGGAAAATTGATCAGATTTGGTTTCAGCTCCTGTTGGATGGGTGAATCAGAGTAACTGAGAGAGTAGTGTGCCCACGGCATAAGTTACCTGAAGTCCAGATGGTATAGAGACATGGAGTGGTTAATGTTGGAAGGTAATTCTCCCTGGGTCTCTTATGTTTCTGTTGTTCTTCTAAGCAAAGGCTTTTTTCTAGACTATTGCATAGCAGACATTTTAATAGGATAGTGAATAGTGGGCAGACGTGTTTCCTGACCAAACTAATAAAGGCAATGTCTCCCTCTTGGACATAGATTGGCAAGTTTGCTGGCAGCTCATCTATAAGACTGGGAGATTTCCTCAGCTTGGGGTTACTCAGCGATGACGTAAACTCGCTGTGGTACAGTATCAACCTGGGCCCTTCACATTGCTCCTGCGGGACGTGGGGTCAAGGACGACAGATGAACACATGAAGCTCATGCTGCCTGGGGTTCTGAGTAAAAGTCTTTGTTAGACTGAGGCGTGTCATATTTTCTGCCAACATCCATGAGATGACTGTTAGTTTGCAAGTAGGTAAAATCTCTTACCCTTCGCAAGTCTTGATATCCACATTTACTCTTCTATCATTCAGAGGAAATAGGGCTAGAACCCAGGTGTCCTATTTCCCAATAATGCGTTCTTTACATAGAACCATGACATGTGTTATTACCCGTAAAGTGCCCAATGGGAATATATACTCTAATCGTATCTTTTGACAGAATAAAAAGGATTTCATGTATCCTCATTTTTAACCTTTACTTAAGAACACATATTTTTCAGTGAAGAGCGACATCTGGAAGTTTACTGAAGTTATGATTTCCTATAAGATGTGCTCACCACACTAGTGTTGATTTTAAACTTGGGAAGCTTATTTTTCTATTTCAAATTTAAACTGAGAATGTAATCAGCAACAACAGGGCTGTGGGGGAAAGAGCGCTGAAGTACAAGTAGTCTGGTTCTTTGAATTATAGGGATTTACTTTGTTACAAGATTTATGTGTGACCTAAAGCAATGCACATTAAAGAAATATTTCCCGGGTGATTAATCTGCCATCTTTGGAAAAAGCAATGTAAACTTCACAGTTTTTGATAAAAACATTGAAACGTTGTGTTTTTAGAGTTGTATGTTAGAATTCTAAGAGAATTCAAAACATAAAATCCTCATAAAAGCTACAATAAAAATGTCAATTCTTGTAACTTGCAACGCTATGTATATATTTAATGAATTAATTAGAACATTCTTGATTTTATGACATAAGATTACGTTATTACTACATATTAATAATTGTGTAAAACAAATAAATGACTACAAACAAAGACTATTCTTGGAGTATATTTATCACAATTCCTGTATAAACTTTATTCTTTAAAAAGTGTAAGTTAGATCTAGGGAAAATTAACTGAGGACAACTTTAATAAAACTAACTCAATAAAATACATTTTAGTTATTTCGATGGAAAACCAGCTATGTCTAAATTATAAAATAAATGTAACAGAGCTAGCAAGAACCTTTATATATATATTAGCCAACCTAAATTAATTTAACAAAATATTGCTTCAAAGAGGTCCTTAGATACTTGGTATTAATTTGAAAATGAAGAAAAAATTGCTTAAGAATATTCTATTGTATCAAGGGAAATTGGCACAGTTTCTGAATTAATACAGCCTGTCATGTGGAAGACACATATATTTAATTCATTTCTCTTTAACTCTTGTCTTTTTGCTGTGTTAATTTTAAAACAGGAAGACTCTTCCATGTAATATGTCCTTAGATTTTTTGTTTTGCACTAATTATCTTTCTGAATGCTTCATGTGCAAGTAAGTCTGTGACACTTTGCCATTTGTCACAATTCCTTTTTTCCTACTTTTAAAAATTCTCCATCTCATTTTGAATGATACCTATTGTTGTGGGTTAAATTGTGTCCCCCCAAAAGATTGTTGAAGTATTGATCCCCAATACTTGTGATTGTGACCTTAAAATAGGGTCTTTGAAGATGTAATTAGTTAAAAGGTAGTACTGGATTAGGGTGAGCCTTAAATCCAATATGACTGGTATCCTTATGGAAGTCACACACACACACAAACACAGGGGGAAAGGCCATGTGAAGATGACATCTGAGATTGGAAGAATGCATCTACAAGCCAAGGAACACCAAGGATTTCCAGCAACCAACAGAAGCCAGAAAAGGCAAGGGAAAATTCTTCTTTACAGTCTATAGATAGAGGCCCTGTCAAGAGATTTTGGACTCCACTCTCTAGAGCTGTGAAAGAATAAATTTCTGTTGTTGCGAGCCACCCAGTTTGTGATAATTTGTTATGGTAGCCCCAGAAAACCAATATATCTATATATTCATATTATGCCGCATTTAGTCTAAACTATCACAGGGTGGTATTTATGTACCAATCACTGTGCTATTTAAAAATAATTACCCTAGAATATTCTCTAAATTCTATCCAACTTGGGATTATATTAACCTGCTTAAGTTAGATGGGTTTAAAATATTTGATTTGGCAAATTCCCTACAAATTACTTAAAATATATGTTATTGAGTCAGGCACTGGTTAAACAGGTCTTATCCATAAATGGTTAGATGCTTATGATTTTCATCAAACTTTAATCAAGAACACAGTGGAACCAACTGAGTAAACCTGTAATTAAAACTATAAATGGGTATTTCCTCACATTTAAGAAAAAATAAAATAATTTTAAAGCATATATTTTTGCATGGTTGTCATTTTTTTCTTAAATTTTTCACTTATTTACTTTATTCAGACCTTGAATTATGCTTAATGCTCTAGTCAAGAAAACGGTCCCCTATACTATAGTTGATAAACGTGTATTCATTTGCATTAAAATTCATTTGTATTTTGGTAGAGTGATATTTAAAAAACCTTCATTTCTGCAGCATCATTTCAATTGTTGATCCTGAAAAGTGTTTGAAGAAAAAGTGGGCTACATCCTTGGTCCACTTACCGCAGAATCAGCATCACTTGGCGGAAGTTTGTAAGAAATTCAGCCTTAGGATTGATCCTAGACCTTGTGAACGAGAATCTGCATTTTAACAAGATCCCCAGGTAGTTCCTACACATAATTGATTTTGAGAAGCAAGGGGCTAGAAGGATCCCAAAGACATTCTCACCCCATTTAGCTGTTATGTTAGCAAATACATGGAGCTAGAGAATCCTCGGTCTCCCTTTAATTATTCTGCCCGTGGTGCAGAGTCCTAATATACTTCACGAGGACAGAAGCTGGAGCAAAACCCACTGGCCTCACAGAGACTGTGGTTAAAGTGTCTGTAGAATGTATTGGGTCTCTAAAAGTATCATTATAATGCTTAAATAACTGTTCTCATTTATAATTTAGGGAATTTATAATATAAATAGTTTCAGACCTAACTTGAAGTGAAAGAGGTTTGGGTTTCCATAACTGCCTTGTGACTCAAGAATGTAATAGATAATGTTCGCAAAATATTTTTTTTTCTTTTTTAAACTAATGTAATGAATGTTTTCAAATATAAACAGGAACAAAAAAAATTGCAATAAATCCCCACATTCTACATCACCCAACTTAACAATTACCACACTTTACTGTAGATGTGACAAATGGCTCTTGGTTATCGTGGATGTATTTTAAAATACATCCTAAACCTTATTTTATTTCACTCAACCTTCTAGGACATGTTTTTCCACAACAATAAAGACATTTTAACACATAAGAAAATTAATAATTATTATTTGGCATCATCTCATCATCTAAATATCTAGTACTGTACTCTGTCTCAAACCATCATGTTGAAATTGGTTTATTTTGGGATCCAAAAGTGGTCTATCCATTGCATTTGGCTAAGTTATGATGTGTATATATTATACATATCTATATGACGTATGTATATTTCTCTTTATTTGCATATTCTTGATTCATGAATTAATTTTAATAGCACTAGAGCTAAACTGATATTGCTTTAGCAAACATTTTGTGCTACAGTAAACATTACATATTTCCTTTTATAAAGAATGGCTGTTTCTTTCCTTCAAATATTAGTAATCAAATAAATAAAATTCTCAGATATTTTCTTTAAAAAATTACTAATGGGAGAGAGGAACAAAAATTGATTTGAATTTTTTCTTCTTCTATGATTGTCCTAAATAAACATTCTGGCATCTGGTCAATTTAGTTTTTACTTTTTCAAAGTTTTTAAAATATTCACATGGTGTGTTTTGTTATAATTTGTATTACAGAAAAAAATCATTACCATTTAACATGAAGCCTTAATGGAAAGCAAACAGTGCTAATAATTTTATGGGTTATACTATTTATTTTACATTTCTATATTGAATCTATGTTAAGTTGTAATTTTTAAATGTTCCTTTGTCAGAGAAATGAAATGTAGGTTCATAGAATGCACAGACAACAGTTAATTTAAATCCTTAAACTTTCTACAGTCTGTTTGGTGTAGAATTATTGTATAGATGATAAGAATCAACTGCTTTGTACTGGTGAGCCTTTATTTGTCCTGGCAATCTCTATCTGCTTTTTTCATGGTAAATTTTCATATCCAAATTGATACCATAATTTTATATTATGCCCAAATAATATTTACTTATTCTTTTTGTGCACATATATGTGGAAAATGTCTAAAAATTAAAGTGAAAACTAGTTTCTATAAATTACTTGTATGATGATTTTTAAATACTATTAAATTTTCCCTTGCAGTTTTTTTAGATGACATAATCTTTGATTTGTACATTAACTAAGTTTCCCACATTAAAAAGGAGAAGAAAATAAGGAAGCATAAAATACATTTCTTACATTGGTCAGCAGAGTTTTCCTTGGCTCGTTGCCTAATTTCTATTAATGTTGCACTAATTGCTTTTTTGTCCCTGACTACTTTAACGATTGTTACTTAAATAGTTTTATTAACCATCTGAATGTAAATCACCTCTAAAAATTAAGGTTTCTTTTGAGATTTCATGTCACTATTCAAATTGATATGTATTAACAGTGAATTGAATGTAGGCAAAAATGTCAAGTTTGGAAGCAAAGGACCAAAAATAAAATATTTAATAAAAAATCCCTCATCCTCTAAACACACGTCAGGGTCATTTGTTCAATATTTTAGTATCCAAATATGTTGAGGATACTGTTAATTCTCTTATGTTCTCAGGATGAATCTACACTCTTGTTTGATGCATGCATACATATATTTTTTATCTTGAGGAAATCTGGAGTTTTGCTTTTTAAATATTTTTCATTATAAAGTTTTACATGTTTATTACTAAAAAACATTAGAAAATAATAGATAACAAAATAAAGAAAAACCATAATCTCCCATGCCCAATTTTTTAACTGCTAGGTAATATATCCTTTTTTTTATTTTGAGGAAGATTAGCCCTGAGCTAACTACTGCCAGTCCTCCTCTTTATGCTGAGGAAGCCTGGCCCTGAGCTAACATCCGTGCCCATCTTCCTCTACTTTATACGTGGGATGCGTACCACAGCACGGTGTGCCAAGGGGTGCCATGTCTGCACCCGAGATCCTAACTGGCGAACCCCAGGCCTCCGAGAAGCGGAACGTGTGAACTTGACCGTTGCGCCACCGAGCTGGCCCCTATTCTTTTCTTATACATATCTTATTTGTATGTTTTTATTTTTTTATTATAATAAAATATACATCATATAAAATTTACCATTTAAAGTGTTTAAATTCAATTTATTTAAACCAGAAAAAAAGAAGACAAACAATTCACCCATTTTTACCACCCCCCATCCCCTGCCTCTGGCAATCACCAATCTGTTCTCTGTATCTATAAGTTTGTTTGTTTGTTTATTTAAATTCCACATGTAAGAGAGTTCATGTGGTATTTGTCTTTCTCTGTCTGACTTATTTAACTTAGCATAGTACCCTAGAGATCCATCCGTCTTGTTACAAATGGTAATATTTCCTTCTTTTTCATGGCTGAATAACATTCCATTCTATATATATACCACAATTTCTTTATCAGTTCATCCATTGATGAACACTTAGATTGTTTCCATATTTTGGCTATCATAAGTAATGCTGCAATGAACAGGGGTTGCTTATAGTTTTTTGAGTTAGTGATGTGTTTTTTTGGATAAATACACGGAACTGGGATTGCTGGTTTTATGGTAGTTCTATTTTTAATTTTCTGAGGAACCTCCATACTGTTTTCCATAGTGGCTGCACCAACAGGGCACAGGAGTTCCTTTTTCTCCACATCCTCACCAACACTTGTTATTTCTAGTCTTTTTGATAATAGCATGCTAATGGATGTGAGGTGACACGTCATTGTGTTTTTGATTTGCGTTTCCCTGGTGATTAATGATGTAGAGCATCTTTTCATGTGCCTGTTGGCCATCTGTATGTCTTCTTTGGAAACATCTCTATTCAGATCTTCTGCCCATTTTTTAATCAGATTGTTTGGTTTTTGCGGCTGAGGTATATGAGTTCTTTATATATTTTGGATATTAGACCCTGTTAGATATGTGATTTGAAAATATTTTCTCCCATTCAGTAGGTTGTCTTTTAATTTTGCTGATGCTTTCCTTTGCTGTGCAGAAGCTTTTTAGTTTGATGTAGTCCCACTTGTTTATTTTTGCTTTTGTTGCTTTTGCTTTTGGTGTTAGTTTCAATAAAACATTGCCAAGACCTACATAAAGGAGCTTACTGCCTATGTTTTCTTCTAGAGTTTTATGGGTTCAGGTCTTACATTCAAGTCTTTAATCCACTTTGAGTTAATTTTTGTGTATAGTCGAAGATAGTGGTTTGGTTTCATTCTTTTGCACTGTCCAATTTTCCCATCACCCTTTATTGAAGAGACTATCCTTTCCCCGTTGTATAGTCTTGGCTCCTTTGTTACAAACTAACTGACAAAAAATGCAAGAGTTTATTTCTGGTTTCTGTATTCAGTTCCATTGATCTAAGTGTCCATTTTTATGCCAATATCATATTGTTTTAGTTATCATAGCTTTGAAATATAGTTTTAAATTAGGGAGCATGATGCCTCCACCTTTGTTCTTATTTCTCAAGATTGCTGTGACTGTTCAGGGTCTTTTATGATTCTGTACAAATTTTAAGATTTTTTGTTTCATTTTTGTGAAAAATGCCATTGGAATTTTGATGGGAGTTGCATTGAATATGTATATTGCTTTGAGTAGCATGGACATTTTAACAATATTAATTCTTCCAATCCATGAGCATAGAATATCTTTCCATTTATTTGTGCCTTCTTCAATTTCTTTCATTAATGTCTTATAGTTTTCAATGTACGGGTCTTTCATCTCTTTGGGTATTTTGAGTTTTTATACCCAATATGGGATGACAAGTGACAAAGTCAATACTCAGGACCCTGCTGTGGGTATAGAAAGAGTAAGGGCCTTGAGACTGCCCTCACATTATGCCTCAGTCTAGGCATCTGCAAAACTGTTTTGTGATAATAAGTCCAGATAGTTTAAGCTTTTCAGCATTTAAGCTTTGCAGCCATGTAGTGCCTGCTCAACTTCTTGACTCTGCTGTTAAAAGCAGCCGTAGACAATAGACAAAGCCATGCATAAGCCATAGACAATACAGAAACAAATGAGTGTGACTGTGTTCCAGCAAAATTTTTTTTTTTTTTTTTTTAAGATTGGCACCTAGGCTAACAACTGTTGCCAATCTTTTTTTTTTTTTCTGCTTTAGCTCCCCAATCCCCCCCGGCCCCCACCATACACAGTTGTATATCTTAGTTGCAGGTCCTTCCAGTTGTGGGATGTGGGACGCCACCTCAACGTGGCCTGACGAGCGGTGCCATGTTGGCGCCCAGGATCCGAACCCTGGGCCACCGCAGCGGAGCACGCAAACTTAACCACCTGGCCATGGAGCCGGCCCCTGTTCCAGTAAACTTTTATTTGCAAAACAAGCAACTGTCTGAATTTGGCCTTCTCGTTGCAATTTGCTGACCCCTGCTCACTGTCCCCTCTATGTCCCATGCTTGCATTCAGTTATGAAGAAAGAAGCAACAGATGCCTGTTTTCCTTGGTGCCGCACTGGGCAAAGAGATTGATGCATTCCTGATAACAGATAGCAAGGTTAATTTATCTCTAGGGAGTTCATTGAGAGAAGAATAGCTTTCTACTGACTAATCTATACTATGGAAAACAGTTAAAATGGTATTTTAAAAAAATTCTTATTATTTTTTTAAACTTCAAGCCTGGTGATAACCAACACTATAATATTTTTCTCTATTCTAATGTGAAAAATATTAATAAATATCAAATTATCAAAATCCCTTATTGACTGTTCTTGATGTCATGCATAGTATCACTTTATCAAAAAGTGATTTTGTTTTAAAGCTATGGCAATTGTTTCATAATGGCTGAAGCGTGGGTTAACTTTACTCTTTCCAAAATGTATCTCTATACTCTCCTCTACAAAGGACTACTAACTATTGTGATTGTTCCAAATTCTTTAGCCAAATAAAATAGATTTGCTGAAAATAACTTATGCTTCATAGCTCTCAAATGCTTTATCATTTACGAAACACTAAGGCAGTGTGAACAATAGTATGCAAGGTGTGTTACATTACAACCTCCATTCTGTTGGAGAGGACACAGTTGGCTAGGGTGTTGATATGGTCTCCCAGGATTAGTGATGATATATGTCTATCATTCAGGCAAGGCTTTCTGTTTTCAGAATCAATGTTTTGTGGTGATAGAAAAGTTTAATAACATTTATTAATTTATTGTTTATATCAGAGGCTGCATAGTATGTTTGGAAGTTTAAGAGTGGGAGTGCAACATGCTAGGAAGAGATATACAAGTTGGAATTCATTCTAGTGATCTTTATTAACTTGGCCAGTTGACACTTTTTCTCTCTACTTATAAAGATCTCCCAGGTACTGCTCTAAGGTTGGATGGCATCCCGCTTGAGTTCTGACGCCCCACATCAGGTCAGTCTTCCAGGTAAACAGCCTCCACTGGAACAGTTTCTTAACCGTTCTCCCAGGTACCAAGCTGACCTTGCAATCATTTTATACCAAATCAAGTTTTGTAAAATGCCAATCTGTTCATTTTATTCTTCGGCTGAAAATATTTCAGTGACTTTTTATTGTTTCCTGAAAGAAAAATCCAGAAAAGTGTGACTTGAAAAATATCACCATCAAACTCTTCTTATTTCTCCTCATCTTTTACCACTCACCCACGCTCAAAGACATCTGTGTGTTTTGCACGCCCCTCACTCTGCCCGGAATACTCGCAAACTCCAGACTTGAGCAGGGCTAATTTCTATTTGCTCAGTTTGGGTGTTTTCTCCTCCGTGAAGCTCCCTTCTATCAAATAATTTAGTTAGGTACCCTTCTGATAGGCTTTCACGGAATGCTGTAATGACTTCTATCGTACCAGAGAGTCTATTTCACTTTTGTCTATTGCATTAGATTTTATGGACCCATGTTTTTTTTACCAAGTAACATTTGTAGTTTCACTAAACAAATAATCCAGAAATTGAACAGTCTCGACAGATATTTCTCTAACATAATAAAGAAAAATAATATCCTTAAAATAAATGTTTCAATGGTCACGAGAAAAAGTTGGAAATTAAGGAATTTCTTTGGTTCTTACGTTTTTCTTTGCAAGGGATCATTTTAAGAATATTTTACGTAATCAGTGCTAAAGCACCAATGGGCCAGTGAGCTAGCAAATTATTCTTGCTGAGTGCTTTCTAGAGCTTGACAAGTTGGAGCCCTGTAATACTTAGCTTCCAGTTCCCCAAATTTATTGAAAAAAGTCTATGCTTCAAATACCTTCCTTCTGCAAGGAAACTGAATTAAAGACACTAAACTATTATTAGAGTGCTGTGCAGGAATGCTAATAGCATCAAATATATAATTGTTAGGGGAGAATTTCAAAGACAGCAAGTGATTACAGTGGCATTAGTGGCCAGTGAATGAAAATTTAATATAAGTTGAACAGCAGGATATAAGGAAATTGTGGTGAATTATAAAAATATTTGGCATGCTGCTGCATTGTTTTATTTGTTTGATGTGGATGTATTATTGCAAACATGGTAATTAAAACAATACAAACATTGAATTAATGTTCTTGGCTCTTTCCACCATTGTAAACGTATTTTCTGAAGTCTTCATCCTTTTTTTTAATCTATCTGTGAAGAGCTCATCAGGTAACTTTAAAAATTATGATAATTTTCTGATTGTGAATTTTTGAGGACTGGGTAGGGATTTATTATGATTTTCAATATAGTGACTTTTTTATGAAAGAATACTTATAATCTAAGGTTCCACCAACTCCCTTTGATATTTGTCTTTGAATATATAACACACACAGAACAGGGGCCGGCCAGGTGGTGCAATGGTTAAGTGCGCACATTCCTCTTCGGTAGCCTGGGGTTTTCTGGTTCGGATCCCGGGTGCGGACATATGCACCACTTGGCAAGCCATGCTGTGGCAAGTGTCCCACATATAAAGTGGAGGAAGATGGGCACGAATGTCAGCTCAGGGCTAATCTTCCTCAAAAAAAAAAAAAAAGGTACACAGAACATCAAACCACAAATGATATTTGCTAAAGAGTTATCTTACTGTTAAGTGATTATTGCCCTCATTCAGCTTTCAGCAAGGGAGAAGTATCTGTATATACCCTTCCCTTCTAGATGCTTCTCTTCTTTCCCACTCGTGGTTCAGTTTCACCTGCTGATTCATGTCAGCCATGTGTGACAGGAACTAAAAATATTAGCACAGGTGAGTTTAACACAGGACCATAGTGTGGCATTTAAGGACATGACTTCTAGAATTGGACCCAAAGGTAAACTTTGCAGCTTACTGTGGGTCCTTTGCAAGTTATTTATCTTCCGTAAGTTTGAGCTTCTCATCTATAAAATAGGAGTAGTAATTATGCATACCTCATTGGGTTATTGTGACATTAGTGAGTTGATGAATACAAAACATGATGAAGAAAACCATTAGTGGTGAGCACATTTGGTCACCACCTCTGCCTGCCTCCACACTCTCAGAATGATAGCGCTGCTTATCTACCTTTCAGTGCTCCATAAACAACCCCAAACTTCAACATAGATGGCACGTTTTACTTTTTCGGGGCCTCATTATGTAGATGGAAGTAATGAGTGAGAGGGGATCAGGATCAACTGAGAAGCTGGAGGAATGACATTGGAGAATGTGAAGGAAGGGAAGGGCAGAGGTGGAGAGGCGGGAGGAAACTGTATGAGCTAGAGAGACTCATGGAAGAAATTTAGAATATGGATAAACAAGATTTTTGGGAAGCAGCCACATTGTGTGTGAGAGTTATTACCAGAAGAGGAAAAATGAGGAAGAGGGACAATTAAATAAACTTTGCTGAATTGTGGAAGTGCTTTCTGATTTAGGTATTTCTTTTTAATTTCAAAAAACCTTGAAATCATTTTATTTTTGTTGATCATGCATTCTTTGAATGGCAGACCCACTCAAGATAAGAAGCAGCTGCTCCAGCTCTATGAAGTTTACGCACACACGTGTGAGAGGCACATCCGTATTTCTGCCCAGGAAATTTCCTAGTTCAAAGATTGACTAGAGAAACGTCTATAGTTATAAGGCGTGGCTATACTTCAAGCAACCACAGTTCTTCATTTTCTCCTCCAAATCGTAGCAACGCTGGAGTGTTGAGAAACTCCCTCCTTTCTCTCAGAAACACTTGATCGAGCCATTCTATTTTGCTGCACAAAGGCTGCTTTTACTCTGCATTTTGGTCTGGAGTGGAGCCAGCAGTTTAGGGACCACCCTGCATTTTTCGGGGAAGAGAACACATGAAGTCAACCTGAAAATATTTTCCCACTGAACCACATAAAGTGTCATTTACGCTTATTCTCTCTGTGACATAAACAAATATCTCCGTTGGCTCCAGCGCAAGTTTAATTATGCTTAAATGTTATATTGAATCGTACCTAAGGTGACAACACTATTTGGAGTGGAGATAACTAAGCACTTGTTCTTTCTCTTGTTGTAGTTGCATGTTCTTATCCAGAATTCTCTGTCTTCAACAGTGACAACAGTACAAACCTCAGTTAAGAAATGTTTCTGGATGTTATAATTGCTATTCCACAATAGAGGGGCTAAAGGAACCCATTGCTTAAGGAAAGCAAATTTCTTGATTCTCTTCTCAGTACACAGCACCGAAAGGCATCATTCTCAGGAAATACACGTACTATACAACAAAAGGGAGCAAATCACATTTTGAAATGTATAAAGTTCATAATTTGAGCCATTAGAAGCATACTGGTTGTTCACATATATTTTGACAGCATTTTAAATATAAGTACGAACAACATAAATAAACACAATTCCATCATTAAAGTCAGATTATTAGGGTTGAAGGCATTTGTATTCTTTCCTAGAGCTTTAAGACAAGACTGAAAAGTTGCACATAGTAAAATGGTTATTTAAAAAATAATAGTAATTTCACGTAGATCAAGTAACAGTAGGTTTGGAAACAGTTGCAGAACTATCCCCGAATCCTTAGCACGTTTTTGAAACTCTATGCTAACAGATCCGTTTCCTTTGTTATTGGAAACCGTGCAGCCTTCATTTGTATAAGAGTCTCTGCAAATCTAACCACTAATGTTGCCAGGGGCTTAGCACAGAAAACATGAGCAAAGGATAATAGAAACCTTGCGGAATCCTCTCAGTACTTACAATGCCATGGTCAGCATATAGGAGCTAGCTACCTTACGCACACGCACACACACTCACAAACACACACGTTGTTTAATTTGTGGTTTCTATTACGTTCTATTACTGGCATGATGGTTCACAGCACTTGAATTAAGTACAGACATTTTATCACTGCAACTGAAGAGCAAGAAAATGGAAGCCATAACAATGAAATGTGGTTCAATTATAAAAATTCAATAGATTCTAAAATATATGTGGCAAAAACAAATCACTGAGGAGAATAATTTGAAAATTATACCTGAATGTCATACACATTATTTGGCATGCTGCAATAAATATTACAATTATATAAATTCTCACATTAGCAAGAAATTAGCCAAATACTGCACTATGTATTATACATCATATATTACATTGTATTATAACATTTATCCTTACAATGATTAGAAACTAAATTACTAAAAATATTTCTATGAATAAAGAGCCAGAGAAGAAGTGTGACTTAGATAAAGCACATCTGAGCTTTTCTAGATGAATTAAGATTGTAAATTCATTCAGCATTGTTCATTATGCTAAAGAGAAAAATAGTAGAAGGAAACAATTTTTGTGGTAGATTCCAAAATGGCCACAGAGTTTTCTGTCTTTATAATTCCTAACCTTAAAAACTGCCCTCTCGCTCTGTGTCCTGGCCTGGCTTTGTGACTTGTTTGGGACAATGCCATGTTAGCAAATGTGATGGAAGCGGAGGCCTGAAAATCACTTGCGTAGAGGGACTGTCCTCTCTTGCAGCTCCTGGGGCTCCTGCTCCCCTGAAAAGAAGCCCAAATTAGTCTACAGATGAGACACACATGGCCTGGTAACGCCATCAATCTGGCTCAGTCTGCAAACCACACGCGTGAGTGAGGCCTTGCTACAACATCCGACACCAGCTCAGCAGAGAAGCAGAGATGAACTGAGTGCGCCCAATTCAGAACAGGTGCCCAGATAATGCACAAATCACAGTCTACTTACATGGTTGCAGTTAAGCCACTTTATTTTTATGTGGTTTGTTACACAGAAAAAGCTACACACACACACAACAGCACAATCTGTCTTATGGTAGGGATTGTTGAACTGTGTTATGCAACATGCTTAAAATGGAGGATTGTACATACGGCAATTTTAACTGTGGAGGTCGATATTTAGGAGGATGGGTTATAATAAAATTTAAGAACCATTATTTATTTATCACTTGCAGTGTATTTAATGCTGTTTCATTTACTTTACATTGCTAACACATTATATTCCCATGTTAACCTGATGGAGTAGTACTATTTATTCCCCTTCCATTTAATACAGGAAGTAACAGATGAGTAATAATGCAGATCATTGGTTTGAACTGAGGAGTCTGGCTCCAGAAGCTGTATTCTTAACCATTATATCGCTTCTTGTGACAGATATTCATAATAAATTCATTGTAAGGTAAATAAAACAGGAAACAAAATGTTACGTAAGTTACAATCCAAATTTTTGTTTAAAAAATCAATAGTTTGTACAGAGTTGGGAAGAGAAAGATAAGTAAATGATATGGGTATTAGTTTCCTGTTGCTACTGTTACAAATTACTATAAATCTAAAGGCTTATAACATCGCAAGTTCATTACCTTACAGTTCTCTAGGCCAGGAGTCCATTATGGATCTTACTGGACTAAAATCAAAAAATTGGAAGGCTGTGTTCCTTTGTGCAGAATGCAGGGAGAATGTGCGTCTTGACAACCCAGGTTTTTGGCAGAATTCAGTTTATTGTGCCTGTTGGACTGACGTCCTTGTTTTCTTACTGGCTAAACTGAAGGAGGTTCTTAGCTTCTAGAAGCAGCTACATTCTTTGTCTCATAGTTTCTTTCTTGCATTTTCAACTCTAGCAAGGATGGGTTGAATCCTTCTCATATTGCATCTCTCTGACATGTTCTTCTTCCATTGTTTCCCACTTTTAACGATCCCTGTGATTAGATTGGATCCACAAAGATAATCTAGGATAATCTTTTTACATCAAGATGCTTAACCTTAAATACATTTGCACAAGCCCTTTTGCCAAATAAGGACATATTCATGGGTTCCAGGGATCAGGACATGATCATTGAGGGTAGCCATTATTCTGCCCACTCTAACTTGTAAGGATATGTGCCCCAGAGTTAGAAATTGTTATTTCTGAATGATTTCAGTGTATAATTGAGTTTTGTTTACTTCTTTCGGTTTAACTGAATTCTCTATTTCCATAAGGATAATGTATTACAAATGTCAAATAAAAATATTTGTGTTCATAACACATTTCATGAAAAAATACTTAGGATATATTTTTCAGATACCCACATTTCTGCATGCTTTAAATATAAATACTATTATTTAATTAATTGTATCTTAGGTTTATTATTTTATTGCTATAGTCAAAATCATTGTGTCATACAACATAAAATTTTCTGTTTTCAAATCTATACTATTTACAGGTGATATTGTTTTTCTAGTAGTCATGTCAAGAATCAATAAGCATTAAAAATTAGAATTTAAGTTATTCTGACTTCCTTTAATAACCTATTATGTCATTATCGTTCATAAATTTCTCATAAATAAAGTTAATAATCCTTCTTGAACATCTTATTTCCTTGCCCAAACAAATCTTGAGTTCAATTAGTTAATTATCCATTCTGAAGTTCCTCATAAAACTAGCATTTTCAAAAATATTATAAAAAAATTTGATGTCCATTCATTAAAGTATTATTGTGACAACCTTGACTTTTTAAGCTCTTATTAACTCATTTCCTCTCTTTCTCTCTCATTCCCTTATCCTCTCTCCCTCTCCTTCCTCTTCTTTTTCTTTCTTTCTCACCACCTGTCCTTGAAATGTTATTCTTGAAACGTTAGCTCTTTTAGATTCATATTTCCAACTCTAGTTGCTTTTTTTGATCTTTGTTTTCTTTTTGGGTCTCAGGTGACACATTATGAGTCTTATTGAACTCCCACAGTATTGACATTCTGTAGACATGAAATATGATAAATATTATATGTAATAGGATGGCAAGGAACATTGGGTATGCATATTGCATATATTTCCTCTGCTTATATGCATGCTTTATTGTTCCATCAGACTTGAGTTAGAAAACACAAGTTTGAAGATAAAATTGTTAAGAATTTCAAGATGGTTACAGGAGTCCTCTAAATTATGCATGGTGCCCTTTTTAGCATAGGCCCTGTGCGACTGCACACCTTTTACACCCATGAAGCCAGGCCTGTTTCCTCCCTCCCATATCACTTTCCCCATTTTCTCGCTTGTGTTTCCTGTGATTACCTCCTAGATAAACAACTTGCATCCCAAACCTTTACTCATTGTTTTATTTTAAGGAAATCCATACCAAAATGGCAATAGTAGTGGACATCATGGTGAAATAGTCAGAGGGTACCAAGTATCCCACTGTTGGTGACAAATGGGGTCAAACGGATAAATTAATAATATATACTAAACTGAAGCATCGGGGTTACTTAGATCCTCATTTGTGGAGAGTGAAATGAGATACAAGTAGAAAGGAAAATAACGATTTGTGCAATACCTCAAGCACTTGAAACATATTAGAGCGATAGTAATTATAAAGATATTGGAGGTGGCTACATCTTATTTACTGACCTAGAAACAGCGAAGGAAGAGGATGACAGGTTCAGGCCTTTCGACTATCAATTCAGGGCAGAAACTCTTCATTGCAAAATTTAGACAGACTCCCATCTTTAGCAGCCAAAAGTCACATTGGGCTGAAAATCAAACCCACATTTGATTTCAAGGAGTGCAGAACCACCATAAGGTATTACATTCACAGCTGCAGCGTGTATTCACTGTAAAACTCAAACCCTTGATAGAGAATGACTGGGGACTAGAGAACAAAGAAAGGACACTGGGTAGCTTCACCTGATAACTTTGAACTCCAGATTCTTCTGAGCCGTCTGAACCAGTGGAAACGGTGCCCTATCTCTTGCTATAGGCGGGAAAAGTCACATAGCCTGAAGATCAAGGATGAACTTATTGAGGTAGATAGTACACTAATGATACTTTTCTTCACGATCTTTTGCCTCTTGCCTTCACTACCTCTAAATCAGTAACTAAGCTAAAGTCTTAGCACATATCAAGTGGGAAGTATGGGCTACATTATGTGAACAAAAGGATCATTCATTTAAGAATTGCAGAAGCTGGCTGACATGTAACAGCAGAAGAATAAATTCTGAGAATCTAATGATGTATAGCATGGTGACTATAGTTAATAATATGGTATTGTATACTTGAAAGCAGCTGAGAGGAGACCATAAGTATTCTTGTTACAAAAAAATGTGTTAACTATGTGAGGTGATGGATGTGTTAGTTATCTTAATCTTGCTAATCATTGCACAATGTATATGTATGTCAAATCATCACACTGTACACTTTAAAGATTTTATTTTTTTCCTTTTTCTCCCCAAAGCCCCCCGGTACATAGTTGTGTATTCTTCGTTGTGGGTTCCTCTAGTTGTGGCATGTGGGACGCTGCCTCAGCGTGGTCTGACGAGCAGTGCCATGTCCGCGCCCAGGATTCGAACCGACGAAACACTGGGCCGCCTGCAGCGGAGCGCGCGAGCTTAACCACTCGGCCACGGGGCCAGCCCCCACACTGTACACTTTAAATATATGTAATTATATTTGTCAATTATTTCTCAATAAAGTTGAAAGGAAAACCCAGCAGGAGCCTGGAGAAGACATATGGAAGTGGACTTTGGCTATATTGCACAGAGGAAGAGGAGGAGGGATATAAAGCTGGTTAGTAAGAGTTTATTGATATGGGAGTGATATCTGATGAATCAGGATGAAAATTACCGGAAAATTTGATAAAAATCCTGCCACCAGTCCTAAAATATAGCTAAAATAGTTCTGTATCAGTTTTCCATTGTCATAATAATGCTGTATGACAAATAACCACAAAATCCAGTGGCTTAAAAGACTAATCATTTATTCACAAGCCAGTGGATCGGCTGGATGGTTTTTCTGTTTTCAATTTGGCTCAATTTATGTCAAATGGATTATCTCAGGCATTTGTTCTTGGAAGACAGGTGGCCTGAACATAGCTGATCTAGGATCACCTTGGCTAGTTCGTGTAGTTTCTCCTCCTCTAGGAGATGAACTCACACTAACTTGGGTGGTAAGGCAGAAGTTCAAGAGAAAGAATGAAAGTCTGTAAGGCTCTAGGCTAGGCACTGGTGCAATGTCCCTTCCACATCACTCTATTGGTTGATGCAAGACAAAAACCCAGGTAAGATTTAGAGTGGGGAAACAGACTCTATCTCTTGAGCTGCAAAGTCATATTGCAAAGACATGGGTACCAGAAGGAGTAGAGAAGTGAGCCATTTTTCAAATACTCAATCTCCTTTGAAGCTTGGAAAAAGCTATAATCGTCACTGCCTTGACAGAAAATTGAAAAAAAAAAACCCAGAAGACTCAGAGAGATGGGCATGTTAGGATGGATTTATTATGTGAGAATGGGGAGCCTATCTGTGAATATGATCCCTCAAGGGTCTAAGTGACGTTCCCTATGTTAAAGCGGTAAGGAATGCACCAGTGGAGGGGTGGGGTGAGCAGCATTCTTAAGAAGCTCTTTGTTGTAAGAAGGAAAGATTACCAAAAACTGGACTCCAAAATGACAGTACAGATGATATTATTTCAGAATAACAGAGCACAGTGGCATTTAACTACTGGAAGCAAAATGGATATGATTACCAAAATGGGCAGCAAAGCAACAGTGACAACCAGGGAGACTTGATCTGCAGGAATCTCTGGAAATGGCTTACACATCAACATGTTCCTTGGGGGAGAAAGTTGCCATCCAAAAGAGTATAACTTGACTGACTTATTCCCAAAACATCAAGAGATGGGGAGCAAAAAGCTCATGAACGACACCACACTGGAAAATAATTCTTTCTCACCAAGTCTCTGTGTTGGATTCATTTCTCAGAACCAGATCCCTTCATCTATTACAGATTTAGTCTGCTGAGGAAGGATCCTGCAATGACAAGTAAATAAAATGAATATTCTCCCTGATCCGTCTCAAAAGGGTCTTAAGTACATTTACTAGAGTCACTATACAGTAGGTAAAATAAAATTCCAGACATTTCAACAAATTTGAATAGGTATCTGAGCTGTATGTGTTAATGACTCTTGTTAGAGCAAATTAACATTAAGCCCAGGTCACAAATGGAGCCCTGGCCTAAGTCTGTGTCATAAAGACTCCAGTAGGTTAGCAGACCTACCCTGTGATCATCTCCTCAGTTCCTTGAATGTGTAAAATATACAGATATACCTGACACCTTGCTGAAGTCTTTCCTTGGCTCCCTGAACTGAGTAAGAGAATTTATTATAGAGATTAAATCAATCTGAAAAACCTTAAGGATGTAGGATTAGTAGCTCCCATTATACCTCCATTCAATTTTCTTACATAATCCCAGAAAAAAAAACAAACCAATAACTGATGAATCATGATGAAAGATGGTTGGCTACCTGAATATAATCAAGTAATAAGCTCAACTGCAGTTATTATGCCAGATGTGGTATCTTGAGTAGAATAAATCCACATGGTCTCTAGCATTTGATGTGTAGATATTGATCTGGCAAACCTGTTCTTTCTAGTTGCTGACAGAAAAGACCTTTTGTATGTTCCACTCTTGATCTGAGACCCATTCAAATCTGAGAAGGAGGGATCAAAGGGAACCTGTTTGGAGTGGAGCTCAGAGCAAGAGATGAATCTGTAATAGGTTCAAGTATCCATATCAGGAGCGTAAGGCAACTCCAAAAGGTGGGTTGTGGTGCAGACCACCAGTGTATTGGAGTGAGGTCATGCCTTCTGCAGTAGAGAATTTTTAGTAAATAGTAAACAGTAATTACTATTGCTCTTTGAAAATTATCCTCTAGCTGTCTACAAGATCCTAGAAGAGATTCAGTATGAGAAAATACTGCATTAGATGGGCACAGTAACAATCCATCAAATGATGAAAATTACTCAATCATGATTGAATCATAGTCCTCGAGTAGGTCTAGAGGCATCAATGAGTTATATGAACAGAACACATCGGCTACAATTTTGCACCAGTACCTCTTCCTCAGTTAAGACTGTTTTATCAGATCAGCTGATGGAGGAGGAAAATTCTGAGGACTAGTTCAAGGACAGGTGAGTGGAATATATATGTGAGCATTAAAGGATAATGTTGAAGGATAATACGTTAGTGGGCAGAATTTCAAGCAGTATATGTGGTCATTGAATTTGCAAAGAGGAAGAAATAGTCTGAGATAAAGATATGTACTAACTTTTAGGCAGTGGAATTGACTACTTAGTCAGGACCCTAGAAGAAGCAAGATTGAAATATTGGGGACAAACAGATGTATGGAACAGGCTTGTGGATGGATCTATGGGAAAAGGCACAAAACGTTCAGATTCTGGTACAACATCCATTACCAGAGAGCTTTCAGATCTGCTGATATATCAGCATGGCATTCAACATAATACGGCCTCCTGTCAAGAGAACCATTTTTAAAGTAAAGGAAATGTGACATTGTGTAGCTAACCATGAGATCCTCTGGTTATATCATATATCACATCACCCAGAATCTATCAGCTTGGTAAAACATTGGAATGGTATCTAAAGCTTTCCTAGAGCATCCAGCTTAGGGATGACACTCTGTGAAGTTGGGAACAGTCCTTCAGAATGTGGTGTGTATGTTTATCCAGGTGCCATGGTGTATCATTGTCACTATTTGCTAAAATATACACAGCATCAGAAAGGAGAATGTGAAATTGGAATGAGCCCATTTGGTTGTGATCCGGTTGAGGCATTTGTGCTTCTATCTCTGAAACTTTAAGCTCCAAGTGATTTGGGACCTGTTTCCTGGTTTGGAGGTTGAGTGGTGGTGGAAGAAGGATTCACTTTTCCAGAGGACACAAAGTTGCCCTGAACCCAAAGCTACAATGACCACTTTGTCATTTTGATTCCTCATACCAGTAAACCAATAAAACTAGTAGGTCAGCAAGTATGGGGCACTCTTGGTGCATTAATACATTGTTATTACAGCCAGTACACTAAGATATTAAATGCTGCTTAAGAAAAGCAAGGTAACGGGCTTAGACTTCTCGGAATGGAGGTCTGCATCACCTCAATGGACAAAGAATCAGACAATAAGATTGATGGGAATATTGAACAGATGGTAGAGGAAGAAGAGGGTGAAAAGCAATTCTGTCCTCAGGCCCAGGAAAAGCAATGAGGTGTGCAAATTTTTCTATCAATCCTTACATTTTAAGACTTTTTTCAAAATTTTGGCTGTGGAAGGTCAGAGATTCTGCCCTACTGGCAAACTAACAGATATTGACTGCCTACCTCATTTTCTTTTGACTTTCTATACACACTAGTCAAATACGACAGAAGAATTTATTTCTTTGATCTCTGTGATACTCTAGTTTTATCCCAATCAAAATAATTTTGATAAGAGTATAGGATTTCCACAAAAGTTTAACATTTTCTTCAGTAAAATTATACGGAGAAAGTAAATTCCCTGCAGATGCTAAGAGCTTTTTTGAAAACTATACTTTATCTGCTAAAAACTTTATTGGTTCACTTATAATACTTTTACAGTCTTTAGAAATATATTTCTTTATCAAAGCAATTTTAGTCTAATAACAAAATCAATAGCATTTTAGACTCATTTTGAAAAGTATCCATAAAAGTAGTCAGTAATTTTCCTATGTAGTGAGTTATATCAAATATTTAAAAACCTAAAGAATAAAATAAAATAATTTTAATTTGCATGTAAAAGTTGAATGCATTATAAGTTTATAGGAAAAAATATGTATATATGTTTTATTTTTCTGATTGTCACTTTTTGAGATACTTGGATAATACAAAAGAAGTTAAAGAGAAGAACAATTAAAATTAATTGTTATCTCATCACACATGCACAATTATTATTTCCATTTGGGTGTGTATCCATGCATATATTTTTCTCAGTATACATACATACATACATTAATATAAACATACATATGTAGAATATATCATATACAATCTTTAACTAAATCATACTTTACAGTGTGTGCTTTGCTACTTAATACAATGTTATATTTTCTTTATTGTCAAGTGTTTCTCTTAAGTGTAATTTTAATTATCCCATTTGGTAATAACAATTGTTGGACGATAACAATTATTTTATCAATTAGTGTGCACTAGGTGTTCTTCAGTAAAGCAGCTCCAAAATCTTAATGGCTTATAAAAAAATTCATTACTCACTTCTGTGGCATGTCCAAGGAAAGATCACCAAGGTCACTGGCCCACGTCATCCAGAATCTCGCCTCCAGGTTCTGATGGAGGAGTTGAGATCTCTAATGCCACATGTTGCAGTTTTAGAGGAAAGGGGAACATGACAAACCATTCACTAGCTCTTAAAGTTTTCACTGAGAAGTGACACACACACGTTATGTTTGCCCTCATTCACTTGGCCAACCATGTGGCGTTTCCTAATTACATTTGGCCAGGACTAACTGTGTATGGCCATACTCAACTAAAAGTCAACAGACGTATAAAACTAACTGGTTTCTGTAAGAAGCTGAGAAATAAGATATTCATGAACAAGCCTGCAAATTAACATCAACAGGCCTCTAGTCCTCAAATATTCAGTTCAATGTCTTTCCCACTCAAACAGATAGTCTCCTCCACCTCCTGAAGGAAGACAATTGTCCTATCCAGTCACAATATAGAGCTCTAAGTACAAGATTTGTGGATGATACACAATAATATCTTTGGTTGGTGGTGTTGTAGATAAGTCCTCACTTCAAATACATATATGCCCCAGAGCAGCCACTAAGAAAGTAAACATGTACCTAAATATATAGAGAGAGTTAGATATATTTCATCTTAATTTGCTTAAACACGAAAAGACTATTTCCACATAAAGTCGTATTCAGAGGTACTGGCGATTAGGACTTCAATGTATCTATTTTTGAGAGACAAGATTCAACCCGTAACACCTACCATCTATTCAGTAAACAAGAATAAAAACATTTCAAACATCTCTAATGACTGTCACCTTTATTATCTAATTCCTAAGTATTTTAATAACTATTCCTTGAATACATATCTCTATAAACTATTGTGCTATATTTTTAAGAGAAATTCTTTAAAGTAGAATTACTTTGTCAAATACTCTGACAGTTTCTATGATTTTCACTAAATCAAATAAAATTGAATCAAACTGTTGTCCCAACAGCAATTTTCAAATGTCTATTTAACTTTAAACATTTATTATTATCTTTTTGTATTGATTTCCATCAATTTGAAAAGAAAATTACATACTATTAGTTTAATTTGCATTTATTTTTACTAGCAACATCTTTTTTCCTCAACAATAACTTGTGAGTGAACTATGTATGTTGAAAAATTTTCCATTTGGAGGGTATTGAATTTCCTTGATTGATTATAGGCTAATTTATATATTAAAATATTGAACGTTTGGGGCTGGCCCCGTGGCCGAGCGGTTAAGTTCGCAAGCTCCGCTGCAGGCGGCCCAGTGTTTCGTTGGTTCGAATCCTGGGTGCGGACATGGCACTGCTCATCAAACCACGCTGAGGCAGCGCCCCACATGCCACAACTAGAAGGACCCACAACAAAGAATATACAACTATGTACCGGGGGGCTTTGGGGAGAAAAAGGAAAAAAATAAAATCTTAAAAAAAAAAAAATATTGAACGTTCATGTAATATCTTAGACATTTTTCAGTTTTACTTTTTTTCAATTTTATATCTTGCCGTTTGCTTTTCTATTACCTTAATGCCATTTAATATGAAGAAACGCTGGTTAACACATCTAACAATCTTTTCTTTCATGGTTGCTTTCTTTGTTGTTGTACCATAGATCAGATATTCACCTGACAGTTCATCTGTTAACCAAGATGAGATATTCACTTGTATTTTCTTATCATTTTCCTTGCCAAAAATTCTAACTACTCTGCTCATTCTCATTTCTGTCACCTCCTCCAGGTGGTTTTTCCAAAATTAGATCAAAGTGAAATTGTTGCTTTATAAATCTTTTCTCCTATAAAAACATTATCCTATTTAATTGCTTTTCCCTCTGCTTAATCTTGAAGGCAACCACCACCCAGGGTTGGCTCACCATTGGGTACCTAACACTTATTCAGTACCTGGCACAGAGTAGATCGATAAGTAGGTTTTGAATGATGAATGAATGAATGAATGAACGGACATTCATCTGGATTCAGTCACTTTCTTGAAGATCATTCTTTAACAATTTAAAAATTTTCTACAGGGGCTGGCCCCGTGGCCGAGTGGTTAAGTTCGCGCGCCCTGCTGCAGGCGGCCCAGCGTTTCGTTGGTTCGAATCCTGGGCGCGGACATGGCACTGCTCATCAAACCACGCTGAGGCAGCGTCCCACATGCCACAACTAGAAGGACCCACAACGAAGAATATACAACTATGTACTGGAGGGCTTTGGGGAGAAAAAGGAAAAAAATAAAAATCTTAAAAATTTTCTACAACTGTTCTTGATCTTATTCATTTTCTCTCTAATTCATAGTCCGTTTTTATATTTTTTGTACAAATGTATTTTTTCATTTCAGAATTATTATAGAATTATGCACATTATTTCCTTTCTGTTTTTTTCTGTGGCATAGCAAATATTTTATTGTGATAATTTTGAGTCCAATTTGTTTATTGTTTCATTTTTCTACAATGTATTTTGTCATTGACTCTTGGCTTAATTGGGTTCTAAGGGTCTACAATTTCTGATGATCAATACAGATGAAGATAGTATTAAACTAAGTGTTGATTCGGTACTTGTGTTGGATGATCCCTACTTTAGCATCTTAATAGAAATAATTAGCCAAAACAGTTTCAGCATCCCAAAATGTGCAGCAGATATTATTTTCTATTGAATTAAATTCAGTATAGGCATAGTCTAGAAAGCAGGCTCGAAGGTCAGTAGCAGAGTATCAACACAGTTTTCCTTAGCAACTATGCATCAGAATCTCAAATTCTCTTTTATACTGGTGGTAAATATATAACTATCAAAAGAAAAACTAATCAATATTGGTTCCAAATTATCTTATCTGAGAAACCAAATGTTAATTTCCTCTAAATAATTTCAAGTAAATTTTACGTACATTTTACAGAGAACTAGATTCCTTATTTTTCAAGATCCTTAGGCACTGGCTGTGCTGCCTTGGGGCTAGTCGATATTCTTTGGTTATTTTATAAATTTTGATTATAATAGAAGACAATTTCATAGACTGCTCTTCCCTACACTCTCCACTCTCCTTTTTATGAATTCCATTAAAACTATAGCAATTTTTAGTTAGTGTAAGTATCCTGCATAAATTTGTAGATTTTGTATTTTTAATTATTTTAAAGTGCAACAGAATCAGAAACTAAAACTCAGTGGTTGCTCAATAGCCTGATTTATTTGTCTTAGCAAATGCTCTGTGATAATCGTGCCCCAAAATGAAAACACGTATTGAAAATGTAACAAATACATTACTATTTTCAAATTAAGACATGCACTTCTGAATTACCCTGGATCGAAGAGATCAACCCTAAAGTTCAATCTGCCTAAAAAGCAATGAAAAGGAAAGCATATTTTGCACCAAAATTTCAAGCTGATGAATTTTGAGGAACACTGTTGTTATTGTAAAGTTAATTAGGTGGTGATTCCAATTTTAGCTGAAGCAAATTAACAAAGCCCCTAATACTTGGTATGGAGCTACCGAATTGGCAAATACATTTTTTCCCCTTCTGATTAGCAAGGATGGCGAGGCAGTGAAGGGTGAGAGGAAGAGAGCCATCACTTCTTCTGCCTGCACCATCCCTCCCTCCTAGCAGCTGAATTGCTATCCTCTGCCTGACTGTCCCGCCATGATGCTAGCTTTCCTCTCTACATTAGTCTGCTCGGGCTGCCATAATAAAATACCAAAGACTTGGTGTCTTAAACAATAGAAATTTATTTTCTCATAGTCCAGGATAAAGGTGTCTGCAGGTTTGGTTTCTCCTGAGGCCTCTCTCCTTAGCTTATAGATGCCCGCTTTCTTGCTGTGTCCTTACCTGGTCTTTCTTGTTTGTGACTCTCTAGTGTCTCTGTGTGTCCAAATTTCCTCTTCCTATAAGGACAATAGTCCCATTAGATGAGGATGTAGCTTAATGGCCTCATCTTAAATTAAACACTTTTTAGAGGCCCTATCCCCTAAAATGTCACATTCTGAGATATTGGGGGTTAGGGCTTCAACATATAAATTTTGGGGAACTCAATTCAGCCCACAACATTAATCTGATTTTTAGCCTGGGAGCGGTTTGGATATCTGTCTGTAGTTAATCACCCATCATCTTCTGTTAGCTTTTGTGCTTTGTGATCACCTTTACCTTTTATTTTTATAAACATTTTAGAATTATAATTCACTTTGTTATCAATTTTGATGCTTGAAGAATAAGGTAACCTACTCAGCACCTCATTTCATTTCTCACATAACTTATACATGTGTTGGCCACGATCACCCTTTTATTACCTCTGTTGTGACCAAGCCCTGAGACTGCATATATGTGCTTTGTAGATGCCTCAGATGTAAATGTTTCTTCAACTGTTTTAAAAATTGAATAGTAGCATATTACTGTTTTCTATGACATAACATGATCTACCTGAAAGTTAGAGTTAGAGACTAGCCTTGAGAGTGTGGCTACTCAGTGTCATTTTCAGCATATGATATAGATATAGATAAAGATATAGATATAGATAAAGATATAGATATAGATATAGGTATAGATATACTTTTTAAACCTTCTCTTGCTTTTTTTTATGCTTTTTGGTGAAGAAGATTGGCCCTGAGCTCACATCTGTTGCCAATTTCCTCTCTTTTTTTTTCTCCCCAAAGCCGCAGTACACAGTTGCATATGCTAGTTGTAGGTCATTCTAGTTCTTCTATGTGGGATGCTGCCACAGCAAGGCTGGATGAGCTGTGTGTAGGTCCATGTCCAGGATCCAAACCAGTGAACCCTGGGCCACTGAAGTGGAGCGTGCGAACTTAACCACTCAGCCAGGGGGCACACCCCAGCATAATATTTATCATGAAAACTTCATAATAATTTGATGACTATGGATCAAAAACGATTGCAATATCTTAATATGACACAATATGGCACCAACAATGAATCATTCTAGTCAAGATTCAGTGGACGCCATTTTAACTGTTTGCAGATCCTCTAATTCCTACAGTCTTCTCTTACTCTCTACAAGAGACTTTCATATTTTCACTGCTCATTAAGAACATAAAGAAATAAAAACATCAGCTGGATTTTGTAACAATAATGTTGTGTAACAAACCACTGCAAAGCTCATCAGCTTAAAACAATAATTACTACCGTGATGCATCTGCAGTTCTGCTGAGGATTGGCTGGTCTGGACTGGGCTGGGCTCCAAGCTCCAGGTTAAGGCCAGATATGCTCCATGTGTGTCATTCTTTGTTGATCATTGGTCAGTCAGGGGTATGTTCTTATTATATGAGGGAAGAAAAGAAGAAGTAAGTTCAACAACACAAGGCCATTTCGAGCCTCTCCTTGCATTACGTCTGGTAACATCCTGTTGGCCAAAGCAGACTTAGGATGAGCCCAAAGCATTGAGACAAGGAAGTACACTCTTTCTAGTGGAAAAACTGCAAAGGTACATCATAAAGGGAGTAAATACAATGAGGAGGGATATTTGGCAATAATAGACCTTTTGCAGACGTGACTCAACATTAACAGGTTCCTAGTCTTTCAATGAGAACTTTCAGTACCTCATTCAACCCTCAACATTATTCTGAGAAATTTACAGTTAACTTCATGTTACAGATGTGACAACTGAAGCTCAAGACTCTAACTATGAAAATATTTTTACTATACTGTACTTGTGTCGGCATATTACAAATATCATAGATTAGCCATTCACCGAAGCCTCTTCCTGTCCTTTCTACCCTTCATATGTCTGCTTGTTGATGACGTTTTAAAGTGGAATGAGAAGGCTGATCAGCCACTTCTTACTGATTATAAGATAAAGGCTGTTACGGAGGGTGAATTCCAACATGATAGCTACTAAATTAATCTATTGTGTCGGGATGGAGTTCTTTTATACAAAAACAACATCTCAGCACATAAATTTTTATTGCTTTAAAAGCTTGCTTCTTTACAATCAAGTCTTAAATGATTCTTCAAAAATATTTATGAGAGGGAAAACAAATGGTTGCTCATTGGAAATAAGCCTACGTTTTGCAGATTACTTACGGGCAGACCGCTCAGATTACATGAGCTTTTGATATTCTATCCTTGAGGAGAGGATATATTTATGTACTCTTTGAAGCTTGATTAATAGGATTATGCTATGATTTTTTTTTTAAAAAAATTGATTCCTTGTTTAGTTTCATAGCACTAGTTGAAAGTGGATGTGTAGATAGAAAAAAAAACTAGTTCTTTGTTAGGGAATAAAAAATAAAATACCTATTGATAGCTTTGTAACATTCTGAAGAAACAGTTACGAGTTTTATTTTAGAGTCAACATTTGCAAGGTTTAGAATATTGATTACATAAAATATTGTTTAAAGTGAATTCAGGTAAATTTATTATACTCAAAAATATAACATTTGTTATCAAATAAAGATTTTATTTGACACGATTAAATGTATACTCCAGATAAATTACTGTTCAGTGGATAATGAGCAACAAGCCATGTGGAAGCGTCTGTTTTGTTTTTGTGTTCTTTTTCCCACAAAATTTGCCTTTGAGAGCAACTCTTCCAGAATGGTGCGACAATATATTTGCTGAGTAAATGCATTCACAGATAGAGACAAAAGAAAAAAAAATTTCAAACTTTAAATACTCACTCTGATCACATGCTCATTTTCTTCAACAACTATCGTCTTCTTTTTTTTGCTGATTTCTTCCTGTCTTCATTATGGACCCCAGTTCCTTGACTCTCCGCAGTCCGTAAAGTCATATCATCTTTGAGAGAATTCCCTTGCTTTCTCTTCATGGTTGCTTGAAGTCTCATTAAACATACTTACATCCTTGAGTCCTTACTTGGTTATGGAGATTAGAATCAGCTTTCTCTTTGTCTATTTCCCTGATAAAGCAATTACTATCCACTGGCTGCTCACTGCTCTTTAGTAAGCCACTGATTTGTTTTAAATTTCCTGTCACATTTCCCATAGATGTTTTTCTATGTATTTCCATGCTACTAAAGTTTCCAAATTCAGGTCCATTGTTACTGCTCAGCAGAACACCTTGTGTTATATATGACAGATGGTAAAGACCATCCAGCGTAACTTTCTTTCTCTTTCTCTGAAAAATGTCTAATTCTTTTTCAAGCAATCACTGAGGAAAACTGTTCATTCTTGCTATGAGTATCAACTCACCCTGTCATGCTAACTCCATCTTTTCCAACACTTTTTAGGAGCCATATCTCTCACTTATCCTCTAACACTTATTTTCCTCTTTCTCTTATGTCTTCATACAATTCAAGGACTCCTAAAAAGGAAACTTGTCCTTGATCTTACTGGAACCTCAAAATACTATCCGTGTCTTAAGCTTTGCAACAGAATTCTTAGTCCGCTAATGCTCATTTGCATGGGAAACAAGTGAAAGTACAGATCTTTAGCAAACCTCAGTTTTCCAGACCTCAGATCTGAGAAACTCACCTGAAGTCTTATGTCTTTCAGAGTCTGCCATTCTTCATGTCTTTATCCAGAAAATACTGAGGACTTAGGGTACTTTAATGCATTGGGGAATATTGAGGATTTAGTCTTTGGAAGGCTTGATTACCATCTCGTTTGCTATGGATACCACCAGCAGGAGTACTCTCAAATATTCTTCATTTTCAAGCAAGATGGTTGTGGCTTGGATGAAAAGCTAGCCTCGCTATATCTGGGCATGTCCACAAAGATGTAAGCCTACAGAATCTGTCTTAACAGAAGACAGGATATTGTGGTCTTTTGGCAAAATTTCCTTAATTTGTAACACTCTACTTCTGCAAATGGATACCTGGTCTTCGTGAGTATTCAGTGTGGGCTTAGGTGCACTTCTTTCTTGTTGGTGAGTGAGACTGAGCTGTCGGCAGGAGAGATTGAGACAACACCACCCGTGAGCTAAATACTTACGGAGAACTATTTCTGCCACAATGCAAATAAATCTTCTTAGGACTTGGGGATATTTAATGTCACACAGGTCTGTGGTGTTCATAAGCTTGAAGATAAAAGCGACGTCTCTGTTAACAAAGGAAAAACGAAACTGAGCTTTACTCTTAGCATGCCTGGTGATAAGGAGATTGCAAATATAATCCTTATTCATAAGATACTTGCAAAAGGGATTTCTAAATTATGTACAAATGATGCTTGCTTTATATCGTGTGTAATTACTTTATAGGATGTACTATCACAAGATGTTAGGCTGAGAAGTATATTCCACAAAGGTTCTACAGAATGTAGTAATAATAGAACACAGGGATGTGAAAGCTGAAATGTCAAGTCAAAGTCAACAAGCCTCTGAGTTTGGGTTTCCCCACTTTGGCCCTATTGATATTTTGGCTGGGATAATTCTTTGTTATGGAAACTACTCTGTACATTGTAGGATGTTCAACAACATGCCTCTACTCAGGGGGTCATTACATGTCAGTAGCAATTCTCTACCTCAGTTATGACAATCAAAATATCTACAGACATTGCCAAATGTCCTGTGGAGCCCATGGTCATGCCCAGTTGAGAACCACTGCACTAAGTGTCACGCAAATCTCAAAAGCTTATAACACCTAGTGCTTCCTGGGAATCGTGTATTAACAATAGGGAGCTAAACAATCACTTTGTAATTCTTATGTGCTCTCTCCAGGAGAATGTTACCCAAAGGAGAAATGGTAGAAAGATATTCATTTACACATACACATCTTTTTAAATTTTTCCTAGAGGCACAAACATATACATATATACAAATACATCCAGAATTCTACCAATAATCATAAAGGTACAGTGCATCAAGTTATGATTACTTTTATATCTTTATCCTTTCTACTGTGTTCATTAAAACTTATAGATTATGGTAAAACTCTTAATTAAAATCAGTCATGATTGATTTTCAAAGGGTAAATTCAGTAAGTCTTAAATTATCTCTCTCTGGTCACTCTCTGTACCTATTTTCTGAGAATCCTCCTCTCCACAAGCCAAATCCTACTGTTACCACCTACAAACATAGGTTCCCTACCCACCACAAATGAGGGGCCAAATAAAAACTGGAATGCCAGGTTTATGGCAAGGAAAAGGTTTTTATTTTGGATGACATCAGACAGGAGATGACAGAGAGTCTTCGAATTTGTCTTGTTTTATATTGTCTCCCTGAAAGATGGAAGGCCAGGTGTTTTAAAGGTTTGTGAAGAATGTGGCTGCTTGTGTGTGTAGGGGGGGATGTCGGTGGCCCTGCTGGTAGGAGCTTTCCCACCAGCCTGCATTTGGCCTTGGGAGGCTGCTTACAGGGAGGAGGATGATAAGGGAATTTGCAGGTGGATGACCTTGGCTGTTTGTCTCCATGGCAGATAGTGGATTCTGGAGGCAGGAAGCCAGAGAGTAAACAAGGAATGAGTGTTTTTGCTTTTAACCCCATATATGCTGGGTTTACTGTAAGGGAACTCATATCAGGTCTGGCATCATCACCCTGCCAACTCTGTCAACTTTAACTTCATCTGTAAAAACAGGTTACTGCTTTTCTTGTTCCCCTTTCCCCCTCAGTATCTAATCTCTCTTGCCAGTGTTTATATTTCTCAATGGATGGCAATTTCAAGAATGACAGAGATCCTGAGAAATCAAGTGCTTTGCTAAAGACAAAACCTGTAAAAATAACATTATATTTTAATTTTAATGTTTTTATCTTCAGATTCACAATGTACAAATTGTAAAATTGTGAAGGAGTATAAAAGTAAAATTTAGACTTTCTCTTGAGCAGTGCCACATAATTATTTTGGCATTTGAAATTTCTTTTATTCTCTTAGGAATCATTTCCTGATGCTTTACTACACATAATATGTGAGGTAGCAGGCTATGAAATACTTCAACATGGCAAAGCAGGGTCTCACCTTTCAGAGACTTACCACTCTGACAGGATTTAAAGCAGAACCAAAAACTCTCAAGTGGCAATAATAAGATACAATTTAAATGTAAAACCTTTTGTGTTTGGTTGAGTGGGATCAGGAACAAAATTTATTAAGAAGAAAAACTTTGAAGCAATTCAAGTATGAGTGATTACTCTATGAAATGCTTAAACATATTGCAATCACACTAAAATCGATCTGGCTTGTAGTGTTCCCCCATTCCATTCATTTTAGATACGGCAGATAGTTCATCCTTTCTAATTCTAATTCTTATCTTTCAATGTCTTTGACTTTCAAGGTCCATAAGTCTTTGTTTGGCATTCTATAATCCCTTCCTACTTTGATTTTCAACTCAGTATTCTTAGATTTCATAATTAAGGGCATTTTTACTTTTAAGAAAGACAACAAAACCCATAGAGTTTAAACAGATAAGCAGTATTATTAAAGGTTTGATGAAATACACAGTGTTTTATCTTGAGAGCATCATTTTAAATCTTTCTACCTACTAAGTCTTTAAATCTGTTTTTTTTGAATATCGAATTTGCTTTTTATAGATATATGTCTTGTGTGACTTGGGTAATTTTTCGGTTTCAATGGCAATACTTAGTCTGAGATATAACTATTAACAGTCCATTTAGGTTCCATGAACCATGACGTTATCAGTGGAATGTCTTCAAAGGCAAAAAGACCATCTTATAAAAGTGTCTCTGTGCACTGAATTTTGTGTCAAAACAATGAACTGCATAAGAAGTTGAAAATGTGGTAATAACAAACAGGATGGAGCAAGATGAACTGAATTTAAGATTATAATAGTCAACTTTCAATCGCTACATGTACATAGAATTACAGTTTTGTACACATAAAACATCATTGATTGATTCTCATGGTTCTTCACCAACATTAATTTTATGCAGAAAAGTTGTAGTGGACATACTACTACAAAAGTAAAGACTACCTTAGTAATTATGACATTAGTAGTAGAGTAACAGTGCTACATCAGTAAAGTATATTAGTTTGCCAGAGCTGCTGTAACAAAGTTCCACACACTGCTGCCTTAATCAACAGAAATTTATTTTCTCACATTTCTGGAGGCGAGAAGTGGGAAATCAAGGTGTCAGCAGGACTGGATCCTTCTGAGGGCTGTGAGGGAAGGATCTTTTCAAGCCCCTCACCTTGGTTTGTAGATGGCTACTTTCTATGTCTCCTCAGGTTGTCTTTCCTCTATGCATGCCTGTCCTTGTGTATAAATTCCCCTTTTTTATTAGGACATCAGTAACATTGTATTAGAGCCCACCCTCATGACCTCATTTTAACTTAATTACCTCTAAAAGGAACTATTTCCAAAAAAGTCACCTTTGGAGGTACTACGGATCAGTATTTCAACATATCTTATTTTGGGGGAACACAATTCAATCAACTCATAACATAAGGGCATCTCAGTTTTAAAAAAACTGAACATTAATTTTATAGGAATACATTTTTAAAAATATTCTTCAAGTACTCAGGTTTTAAAATAAAAAAACTGAGATTAAATAAAAAATTTAAAAACATTAACAAAATAATAAGATGTAAAATAGTTATAAAAGGAGAACTTCTTTTTTCTGTACTTTGTTGACTAACTGAAGCTTAACACTATTGCTATTGCAGTTCAAGAAGGAAAAATGTGCCTTGGGCTTTCTCCTGACAGTTATGCTTGAAATAATGATCTAAATAATTTTCACTACTGATAAATAAATGACAAGCAATAGGATATATTGGGGTATATGAGGAAGCCATTTGGTGTAAAACTGATTTAGCCTGACCCTGCTTTTCCAAAAGGGCTGGTCTTGGTGGTTGAGCATGCATTGTATATTTGCTTTAAGTGTTTACTGTGTCTCAAAGACAAGAACAATGCCCTTAAAGACAAGGGTGTAACTTCCCCGACATCGGGATTTCATTAAGGGTAAGCATCTCTCCCTAAACAAAGGATTCATTGCTGACCTGCTACACTCACCTTGTGACCACCTTGAGACCACCAAGCTACTGTGTTGGCCAACTTGCTATCCCGGCAAAGCAATCTCGTGACTATTGTAAAAGGGACATTCCAATCATATGTGATGCATGCTCTTTGATGGTATATAGCCACGCTGTACACCCACAATTCTTTAGTGTTCCATTCCTTTGTGAAAGGACTCTCTAGGTTATATGGTCCTGAGGGTAGGCTCATAATAAACTCACTCCAATTTTTATTTATAGATTGATTATGGATAATTTGCACCAACACTACTTGCAAGATGTTTGAAAAATTCTTACAACACTTTGAAAATAAATAGTATCATTCAAAAAAAATCTCTAAAAATGGACAACTTTCTCATCTTTTATTCAGTTCTCTAGCTTCCCTTTTCTGAGTTGTGGGAATGTTTGTCTAAATATATGTATTGACGATAATGTTTCAACTTACTCGTCCTGGCAGGCTCAAACAGGATTTCTTTAATATTGTGAGGAAAGTGACACTTTTGGTAAAAGCTGAATCCTGATGTAATGAAGAGGTGGAACTGAAGAATTTCTAGCATACATTTCCAAACTATCCTGACCATGAACAGTGTCACCTTGAATAGGATTACATCTTTAACCTAGACACCAGATGGGTTGAATTACATGGAATTGACAATATTTGACAATTTTTGACCTACAAATGGCAATTTCATATAATTTAATCTAGTAAGGATGAAAAACAAAGAAGACAGTGTTTCATATCCTCCTCTCCCTAAGGGGAGGCCAGAGGGGACTGGCAGAATGATTATGCTGATCAAGACTTCTTCTTCTCTATTGTCATCATACCTCAAGAAAAGAGAACAACCAAAATCAGACACTAAAGAACATGCAAAGACCAACCTAGTGAACACGAACCATAATGCATCACTGTGTAGTGAAGAATTAACTTTGCCCAGAGATAGGTCTTGCCTTTGTCCCAGCTCCTAGGAGGTAAGCTATAAATCTTTGGAATTTCCCAAGTGATAGGCATCCTTGTTATTCATGGTGAGTCCCTCAGACCACACTTGATGGTTTATGCTAATGAGGTGACTCCTGTTGGGCCCCTAGATAGTTTATGCTAACATGACATCTAAAGGTGGGGGCTGGCCATGTCAGAAGGACCAGCCATATAGTTAGAAGCTTGGGGTTTAGAGTCAGGTGATATCAGGTCAACTTCTGGGGTGGAGAGTGGGCTGGAAACTGAGTTCAATCACATGGGCAAAGATTGAATCAATTGTACCTAAGTAAAGGGTGAGCTTCCCTGGTTGGCAATACTCTGAGAATTGTCACACTTGGATGCTAGAAGGGTAACATATCCCAGAAGATGATGGAAGTTTCATGTTTGAAACTCTGTTCCAGTCTTTACCTTAGATTTCTCTTTCTTTGGCTGACTGTAATTTCTATATCGTTTTACTACAATAAAATTGTAATTGTAAGTATAGTAATTTTCTGAGCTCTGTGAGTTATCCTGGGGGAGTCTGTGGACACGCCTGAATTTGCAGTCAGCTGATCTGAAGTGAGGGTGACCCTGAAGATCCTTGCACTAGTCCTGAACAGCCTTGGCAGTCTGGAAGACTACGACTTTCACTTGTATTTGGGCCTAACACCATATAATCACAAATAAGTCAACTTAAGGAAATTCTAGAAGTAGAAGTGTGTACCCAAATAAGTATTAGAGAAACTGAGGAGTTAGAGTGAGGAAGTGTTTTAACCAGTAGACAGAGGGTCATCAGAGTGGAGTACTATGTTTATGGTAGAGTTTTATGAAGTACTACTTTCATTCATTTGAATAGTCTGGCTCCTTTTAAAGGATTTGGAATGAGTTTCACAAATAAAAATGGCAAGTAATAGGATATATTGGAGTATATGAGGAAGCCATTTGGTGTAAACCTAATTTGGCCTGACCTTGTCTTTCCAAAAGGGCCTGACCGTGGCTGTTGAGCATGCATTGTATATCTGCTTTAGACATTCCCTATGGCAAGAGCAAAGGCCCTTGAGATAAAGGTGCAACTTTCCTCCCCCTCCCAACGTTGGCATTTCCTTAAGGATTAAGCATCTTTCCTTAGGCTAGGAACTGATTGCTGTGCTCACCTGTGACCGCCCAGCTCCAGACAATGGACTTGCCTCCTGCTATGCCCTCCAAGATAGCAGACCCACTACCTGCTGTGTCCATCAAGTGCTGTGCCAACAGGGCGATCTTGTGACTATTCTGGGAGGGACATTTCAATCACACGTGAAACATCCTGTTTGAGGGTATATAACCACTCTGTACACCTCACTTCCTTGGTGCCCTTTCTTCCTTTGGGAAGAAAGGCCCCAGGCCATGGTCCTCACATTTTAGCTCAGAATAAACTCTCCCAAATTTTCATTTATAGATTGGTTATGGATTATGTTCATCGACAAGTTGGATTTCACATAAAACTCCAAGCCTTCCTGTAACCTTACCTTATTCAGTTTCAGCTGGACCGTAAAGCACAAAGCCCTTTGATACATCCTTCAAATGGGGGTGTTTCCTTATATTGATTATTCTAAACTATCCTTCTCATGAAACTTCATTGTCTCATTGTACTCAGGGGATCAAAATCTAGTCCATTTCCTGAGAAGTACTCAAATTCTCTCTCTTCACCTGTTGGGAAAAACTTTATGTCAAAAAATTGCCATTTATTGTACATGGTGATAGCAAAAACTGACTTATAGATTATGGAAAGCCATTAGGTCAGTCGTTTATCTGGTACACTGATATCATACTTTCATAAATTTTAAGAGATTTGACCTTTTTAAAAAAGCAAGGAGGAAATGCTACTGGCACATTGGATTCTTCTTGTCCTGCAGGATAGAAATCAAGGGAGACAACAAACAAGAAAAGTAAAAGTTCATGCACAGGGGAGGCACAAGGGAGCCCTTGAAGAAACGAAAGGGGCAGGTGACAGCTCTTTAGGGAGCAGGCTTATGGAGCTTTTCTTAGGCAAAGGCTGGGGAGGAGCGCCTTGTCATGGCATGTGGAGGCAGGGTTGTGCTTGCACCTGTGCTGTTGCATAGCAAGCTGCTACATGAAATGCATGTATTGTTAGCATGCTAGCTTTCCACCCCTGGGTGTAATTTGTACTGTGCTAATGGGGCTAGGGTCCCCTTCAGTCTACTCCCAGGTGCTAGGGCACATGTGTAAGCCCGGGGAAGTCCTGAGGCTGCAGAATGTGGATCTTGGTGGCCTGTATCTGATTCTCCTTGCTTGCCAATTGGTTAGGGGCCTTGTCTTGTTAGGCCAGGGGCCTTGCAGAGGACCCTGTCTTGTTAGGTTGATTCCTGTCTCAGAAGGAAGCAAGGAAGCAAGGAGGAAAGTGTCTACTGGCCAGAGGCTGTGTACCTTTACTTATTTGGTTCTTTAAAACATCAAAATATGTTTCCTTTCTATGGGCTTTCCTTTAGAAAGCACGTCCAAAGACCTGTCTGAGAATTGCCTTGTGGTTAACAGGGAGGTAGGATCTGTGACACTGACACGGAATGAGAGACTTGGGAACACTTAGGTAGGGAAGGGAAAAGCGTATCTTCAAACTTTACGATTAAAAAAAGATTTTTTGAAGTGGATGCTCAAAATAGTGATATACTCGGAAAGAGTCACAGTATTTTAATTGTAAAATATTTATTTGTAAAAGATCACACTCTGCCTGGGGAAGTAAAACATTCAAGGTTTCTGAGGCTTTTTCAATAAACATATCACAGGAAATTTCTTTCTTGATAAACATTTTACAAGATATTTCTTGATGCATTGACATGTAGAATCGTCTTATTATGGCAGAGCTTATTTTGTCATTAGTGATTACCATGTGCCAGAGACATTTCAAGAGCATCTGTTGTTGATATTTCTCATTATGGCTTCCACTTTCACTACCAGTGCTGTTCCTGTGGAAATGGATATCCTTGTCTCCCTGCTGGAATGCCTTTCTTAGTCTTTCAATTTATCTTGTTCAAATTAATAACAGCATAAACAATACTCACCAACTTAATCTGTAAAAATATATTAAAAATGAATATATAAAGACAGAATTAAAGTAATCTAAAAATATAGCTTTTTGGCACAAACAATATATTCTGAAAAATTCCCAGTTAGTTTTCATTCAAATTGTATGAAAAAAGTGAATGAAAATTCAGTGATGATTTTTGTTTTCACTTTTCCATCCAACATTTCCCTCCAGCACACATCCCATTGTGGAAAGTCTTTGAAATTGTCATTCATGAGGTTTAGAAATATGATTTAAGCTTATGTTGCTAGGAATATATCTATTACTGAGCTTTTTGTATAATAATGCCCTGGGGAAAATATACTCTCATCAGTCTTTTTTGCTCTTGCTTTGGTTTTGTTTGGCCCTTGTAAATAATGAATATCCAACAAGAAAGAATTCTAGTTAGTAGGCCTGCTTTTTATGCACAGTACTAGATTTTATTACATTTTTTAGATACATTGTTGTTTTATTTGAAAATGTTATGAAATGTATCGATAGCATTATTATTAATTTATAAGAGGTAGCAATGTTGAAAAGAAAGTTATAATTTCATGCTTTGCTTCATTAATTGTAATTTAAACATTCTTTTTGTCTTTAGATGTTGAAAAACATCTTTTTAATAATGTACATCTCCTTTCTTACATTTCCTCTAATGTATTAGTGAAGACATTTTCCGTAACACACATCTTGAAATAATTTTCTTTAACAACAATATACAAAATATATATGCAAACATACCTATGTTTTCAGACAGGAGTTCCAAACTCTTTTCTAGTTTTTTTATATTTAATGCAGATTTAAGTAATAAAGAAAATAAAGAGTCTTGATGTTTCATTATTATATTTAATTTTGATGTCATTTACTGTAGTGTCAAAATATATTTTGATTCAAATTGCTTTTATAGCATAAAAATTCATGCAAGAATTGAGTTTGTTATTAATTCTATTCCAGTAACTAGAAGTTAGTAGTGACTATGTATAGAGCTGTTTCAATTAAAGGTTTTCAGTCAAATAAGCTGAATTAAGTTGATTTAAAATGATCTATTCAGGATTAATTATGCTGCTAACGAATATAACTTTAGGTTCATCACTTCCATTTTTTCTATTTACCAACTATTCTGATAACTTCGCATAGAAATGTATCATCAAAATGTTTTTAAAAATACATGCATTATTGGGGCTGGCCCCGTGGCCGAGTGGTTAAGTTCGCGTGCTCCGCTGCAGGCGGCCCAGTGTTTCGTTAGTTCGAATCCTGGGCGTGGACATGGCACTGCTCATCAGACCACGCTGAGGCAGCGTCCCACATGCCACAACTAGAAGAACCCACAACGAAGAATACACAACTATGTACCGGGGGGGCTTTGGGGAGAAAAAGGAAAAAATAAAATCTTTAAAAAAAAAAAAAAAAAAATACATGCATTATTATCATTATATTATTTTATTTTGATAAATTCTATGGCATATTTCTTATTCAAAGGAGATATTATAAAGGTAAAATCATATTATAAGGTAAAATATCATATTCTAAGTTGTATTTTATTAATTCAAAATTTTACACTTTGTATACTAATGCAGGTCACATCGATTACACTTCTTTTCAAAGTGAATTTACTACATGATTGTTTATACCTTAAACATTTCCTATAGTTTTTCCTATGCTTTCAAATGAACTTTTCTTGTGGCTATCTGAAACCGTAATAACTACTTCTTACTTTAATTTTCTTTTCTACCTGGATCAAATCTCCTTATCTAGCTGCTCCATTCCGGTTCTCCCACCTCTGTGCGTAATTACTCTTGAGATCCATGTGTATTTTGCTAACCATTCCTTCCACTAGTCGTTTTTCTTAAAATAAATCACTTCAGCAAACCTTCATTTGGTCGGTTCTAATCATAATATTGTACAAAACTCTGAGGCATTCTTGAGCTGATGACATCAAATCATCTCTACTTAGTATATGCCATATAAAACTGACTCCCAATATAATGGAGGACAGTAATAATAATTTAAGAATTTTATTATTATCGACACTTACTAATAAAGCGATGGTGTTCCTGGAAGTGTATGACACAATGGGGAAAAATAGAGATTAAAAAAATATTTTTTCTCATTAAAATAGGATGCAAAACAGTGACTGTTTTTGATGGAAAACAATGCTCAATTTTAATCATAATGCTAAATAAAAAAAGGAATCAACTATAAACAGGGTACAAAGCATTTAAACTACATATACTAAAGATAATAAGACAAAATCCAGAAAGTCTTTACTGAAAGGTTACCTTCTCAGTGAGTCATTTCATGAAAAATTGCATTACCTGCGCACGTGCCATCTTCCTACCCCCTGACTTAGTGCAGAGCTTAGAAATATCTGGCATATTTACTTTATCTGTTCACTTTTTTTACGGTCAGCCTCCTCCCACTGAAATATAATGTCTGACAAGGCACGGCTTTGGGATTGCTTTATTCCCTGATGTACTCCCAGTGCCCCAAACAGTGTTTAGCACATAATAGAAGCCTGTATTGATCAGGATTCACTAAGTTATATTGCCGTAACAACCTAAAAAATCTCAGTCGATCAACACTTGGTTTATTTAATGCTTCCTTTCCACATAATGGCTACATATTCAATACCCTTGTTCCACAGAGTTGCTTCAGTTGATAGACACTCCAACATCCTCCAACTACAGCATCTGGAACACAGTCTTCTTTGTCTTTCACAGCAAGGGGTGACAAGCAAATATTTTGGTTCATAGGTGATACTCCTCACTTTTTTAAAACTTTTATGTTCTGCCCAACTTTTAGGGGACAAAGAAGTATAATCCTCTAGCATTCCTAGAAAGGAAGGAGAACCAGCTGTGGATAAAACAATGGAAGTTTCTAACATAAAGACCAAGAAAGATATGAATGAATGGGTCAAAGAGTCAATTTCAAGTGATCATATCCACGTGATTTAAGAGAATCCTAGTATAGAGAGTCAAAGACCAAGCTTGCCCATGTGCAAGCACCTAGGCCAAGTGTCCCTATTCAGAGGCTTCCTTATCAGGGGCTTTGGCTAAGGGACTTTTCCACACTCTGAACCATCACCTTTCTACTCAGAGCCCTTTCCCCTCTTCCTCTCCCTGGCACATGGGTCTGTTAAGAGGCAATCCCCTTTCGTTTGGAGCTCCTTGGCAGTGAAAAGATTCCTCACATCTGTGCTGCCTCCCCCTGACCCTGACCTCGTGCCATTCTATGGGGTAAATTGGAACAGTGGGCAGCTGGCCCCCTACTTTTTGCCTCTTTCTTGCCATGTTGGAGTTAGTGAATAAAGGCTTGATTGTTACTTTCAGATTGGCTCGTTGCTCCAATTTACCAACTTGGGACCTGGTTGTTTGGCACTCTGAATGGCAGAAAAGGTCTTGTGTGTCTTGGGGAAAAAGCTAGAGGCTTCCTTGGAAAATGGCATAATGAGATCTCAGGCTGAAAAGGAAAATTGAGCTGCCGAAGGGGCACCTAAGCAAGTAGCACTCTAGGTGAAGTGCTTCTCTTCTCCCTACTGTAAATGTTATTTTAAAATGCAGCTAATAGGTGACGCAGTGGTTAGGTTTGCACACTCTGCTTCGGTGGCCTGGGGTTCGCTGGTTTGGATCCCAGGTGCAGACCTATGCGCCGCTTGTCAAACTATACTGTGACAGGCATTCCACATATAAAATAGAGAAGGAAGGGCACAGATGTTAGCTCAGGGCCAATCTTTCTCCAAAAACAAAATGCTAATTATAGAAAGTGGTTACTTTGACTTTCACTTTGAGTGAATTGAGAACTGCTTCTGCAGGCTTACATGTACAGCTTTCCTTTAATTGTTAACTGTTCGCCTTTATTGAGTGGACGATATGGCTCTTGAAATGCATGAATATTTCAAAAAGACACAACAGTGTTTTTCTAACCATACTAGGACCAATTACATAAACCATATATCACTTATTGCTAGTAAATCAGGAATATTGCTGCCTCACTTATATACATTATACTTGGTATTCTTAAGGATCCTTAAAATTGGCATGCAAATAAACAACTACAATTAGAGAAAAAGACAGGTTTGCATGAGAAGGTCTCAGCCAGTGATTTGGAGAGAGGACTCTTGGGTAAACACCAGGTTTATGTAATAGCATAACAGTTAATACTGTATTCAGCTATGCCAACGAAAAGCACAGCGTATGAGAACTCAAAGCCACTGGATCCAATGATACATTTTTTAGAAATTTTCTCTTTTGATGTTTTTTATTTTGGAAAAAAACTTTTTTCATCTTCCAAAGGCTTAGTATTCCCTCCAAAAATCCATGATAAATCTAAGAATGTATGTTCCTCAGAACAGAAAGGAAGTTTGAAGCTTTTCGTGTTCTGTAGTAGTTCGTATGGTGTGACGAAGAAAGTTCTTCTAATGAATTTATACATATGAGAATATATACATTCTTTTGAAAATTAAAGTATGTAAATGTCAAATAAACCTCTGTAAATTGTTGTCAGATTTTTATATTGAGCTTTTTTTATTTTTCTTTTTGAGGAAGATTGGCCCTGAGCTAACTACTGCCAGTCCTCCTCTTTTTGCTGAGGAAGCCTGGCCCTGAGGTAACATCTGTGCCCATCTTCCTCTACTTTATATGTGGGATGCCTACCACAGCATAACATGCCAAGTGATGCCATGTCCACACCTGGGATCTAAACTGGTGAACCCTGGGCCACCGAGAAGCGGAACGTGCGAACTTAACTGCTGTGCCATCGGGCCAGCCCCTGAGCATTTTCTTCTCTTCTAAAAGTTAAAGAATACCATAGGTAGAAAATATTACTTTCTGAATTTAAAACAGTATATAAATGTTGATTTCACATATTTTAAAATAAATAACAAAGAGATTGCATGAAACTCATATACTATAAGAATTACAAATTTTTTAGAACCTGCAATATTGCTATTCCAGTCGTGGTGATCCTGACACTGATATCAGTTTCCCTATGTTAAACTCAGCATATATGGGATTAAAACCAAAACACTCATTCCCAGCTTACTCTCTGTCTTCCTGGCTCCGGAATCCACTATCCTCCATGGAGACAGACAGCACTAAGGATAAGCACCTGGATTCAGTATCTCCTCCTTGCAAAGAGATCCAGGCTGCTGGGAAAGCTGCTGATCAGCAAGGTCACGGGCTCCCTCCTCTCTGCAAGTAGTCTCAAGGCCAAAGACAGGCTGGTGGGAAAGCTCCGACCAGCAAGGCCATATGCTCCCCCTCCCCTACCTCAAACTCCAAATACAAACCCTTCCTTTTAGCTTTTTGGGGAGTTTGGGATTTCAGCATTAGCTGCCCTCTCTTTTTGCTCAGTGCTGTGCAATAATAAAATTCCTACTTTCTTCCACTACCCCTGGTGTCAGAGATTGGCTTTCTGGGCAATGGGTGAGCAAACTCACTTTAGGTTCAGTATCAATGGTAAGATCAAGATTCATCCTTGCCTGCTTTCCTGGTGATAGAGTTATAGATGGGAAGGACTGCCTAGCTGTGAATTTTCCAGCCCTCATGAAAGCTGAGTATAGATATTTGAATTAGTTATTCCCAATGTAAGATGAGAAAAGTTATGCATACTTCTACACTTGGCCTAAAAAAAAAAAACTTTTGGAGTTTGCTCCTTCATGGTCTTTCTCCTTTCCACAAGCTAGAACATGGAAATATCTGCAAAACAGTTTCATATGTGCACATGAAACAGACTAGGGGATGGTGAAAAAAAAATGATGGATGCCATTTGGATCCATAAATGACCAAGCAGACCATAGCCACCTGCCGTTTGAGATTGTCACATGTGAGTGAAATAAGTGTTTATTCTTCATTAAGCCTCTGAGTTATTATTATATCTGTTTTTTATAGCTGCATTGTACAAAACCCACACATATGTACGTATGACCAATGTCATGTGGTATAAATAGAAAATAGGCTTTATTAGGGAAAACAAATTCAAAGAATTAGCAGAATACAAATGATCTTCTGAATTCTCATTATCCCACTAAAAGTATGTTACAGCATCATCATTCTGGTCCTTATCACTCTATTAAAAAAACCCACTTCTGTATTTATCGGCCATTCTCACTATTCAGAAGATTCCCATCTATTCATTTCATCTTTTTTACTAAGTCCTTTCAATGTGCTTATTATTTACTTTGTTTTATATTTCTAACTTATTAAGTTGAACCTATTTTATCAATATTTAGTCATTATATTTTTAAACAAAAACACAAATATCTGCATATGTTTTAACAGCACCTTATACACTTTAGGAAAAAGTGTTCTCATTCTTATTATTACTAGACAATATATAATTTCAGTTTTAATTTTCTTAAAAATTACTTTTAATTTACAAGTAGTGAAGGATCTGGGGTATCTTTTTTATTATTTATATGTAATGTTATGTTGATGTAAAATTATAAAATTTGACTTTTAGTCTCTACATATTTAGTGTAAAATTTAGATAGTATTCTAAAAACATAATGAAAGCACCATGTTCATTGAATATAATGATAAAGATATATCAATTTTTTTCAACTTCATTTGTTTCCCTGCTAAACTTGTTTTCATCGTATTTTATTCCTAAAGAATTTTTGCTTCGTGTATTTTACCATTACTTTTTATCTTACATAATCGTTGTAATTTTATTTTTTCCTTACTTCATGACCCTGTTAGTCTTAATGTCTACTTTGATATTAATGTTTTCAGGCACAATTTATTTATATCTTTCATTATACTGAAATACATTTTATTTGATTGGAATACAAATAACACATTATTTGGCAGGATTTTGTTCTCATTTAACTCGCATCGACTGATTCTGTCTTATGGAAATGGAAATTTACCAGTTCACCTTTAACAGTGTGCTAACACAATAGCATTGCTGTGTTGTTCCATTTCCCTAGCTCAGCTGAGTGTGTCAAGTTTTTGATCTTTACCCTCTCATTTTGGGCATTCCACCAAACTTTTCAATAGGTTGTATCATCACTTCCCCGGTCCTAGGAATCATAATTTTAGAGTCGTATGTCATAATATATAAATTATAAAAGCACAAAAAGGTATATTTCCCCAGAGAAAAAATTTTATTTCTCTTCTCTTTCTCCTGCAAGATGAAACCTTTAGAACACTTTTTGTCTCCTTTCCCTCATCTCCTCCCTCCCCTCAACTCCTGGGTTTTGCTGAGATAATTTAAACTATAGATATTATTTTGTTATCTTATAGCACGTCTGCTGGAAGACAGTTTTTGCGTGGATTTCTTGCATTCCTGCATGGTCTGTGCCTTCTAAGCAAGGAAAGTTTGAACATCAAATATGCCTTAGAAGCCAGACATAGCATCTCCCAAAGGATAGAGATCACCAGAGACACTCCAGAATAGCAAAGTCTTCTTCCTCTCTCCAGAGATATTTGCTTACCTTCAATGGTAGTAAAGGGAGACACCTTCTCCTCCCTTCCAAAAGAAGATTTGCTTGTCTCTCTCCAAAAGGGAGGATGGACAGATGGCGTTAGCTGTCCTATTTCAGCTCTGAGTCTTGTAATTTTGATGTTCCTCTCCTGTGTGGCAACCCATTACATGTATGGGTACACTGGGCCCTCATTGTGTCGCTCTGTGAGAACTGACACAAGGTATTACTCTGGCTGCTCTTTTTACCGTCTGTATCGCTGACCCAGGGTCTTGTGTTCTGTCTAAATATATATGCATAAAACTGTGGCAAACATCTGCGTAAAACAGTTTGTAATCAGACACTTCACAGTTTTTGACCTGACAATATCCCTCTTCTTTTTTAAGAATCCCCAGAAACATTATAATAATCCATTAAGTTTAACTATCTAACTATCGGGATTCATCTTGTCTCTGTTATAAATTTCCCTGTGTTGAGATATCTTCTCTTGCTCAGTGGTTGCATCAGAATAGTTCATTGGGTATTGACTTCAGACAGACTACATGGGAGGCATACCAGCTGAACCCTTGCATTCTGAAAATAGTATTCTCTGTTCCTGGTAAATGAGGGTCGTAGTGGCTATAAAGGGTCTTTTGATTATAATTCTGTTTCTTTTTCTTTTTTTAAAAAGACAGTGTTTCTCCTTTTTATTTATTTATTTATTTTTGAGGAAGATTAGTCCTGAGCTAACTGCTGCCAAGCCTCCTCTTTTTGCTGAGGAAGCCTGGCCCTGAGCTAACATCCGTGCCTATCTTCCTCTACTTTATATGTGGGATGCCTGCGAAAGCATGGTTTGCCAAGCGGTGCCATGTCCGCACCAAGAATCCGAACCCACAAACCCTGGGCTGCCAAAGGCAAATGTGCACACTTACCCACTGTGCCACTGGGAAGGCCCCTGTTTTTATTTTTTTAAAGCTTGTCCCTGAGCTAACGTCTGTTGCCAATCTTCTTCTTTTTTTTTTTCTTTTTCTTCTTCTCCTCAAAGCTCCCCAGTACAAGTTGCATATTCTAGTTGTGGGTCCTTCTAGTTCTGCTATGTGTGCCTCAGCGTGGCTTGATGAGCAGGGCTAGGTCTGCACCCAGGATCCGAACCAGCAAAACCCTGGGCTGCCAAAGAGGAGCACGTGAACTTAACCACTCAGCCACGGGGCCACCCTCTGATTATAATTCTTTTTCGCTTCTCTCTTCACTTATCCACCACCCAGGATTTTATTATATGCTAACATGAAATATGAGAAGTCTATTGGTAGTCCTATTATCTTTAACTTATTATGTATGCTTGATATTTTCAATAAAAAAGACACACATTAGTTAAAGAAAAATAATGGAGGTGTTAGTTGGCTATACAATGTTTTCAGTTTAGACTTTCCACTTTTTTTTTTTAGTAAGGAAGATTGGCCTTAAGCTAACATCTGTTGCCAATCTTCCTCTTTTTTTCCCCCTCAAAACCCCAGTACATAGTTGTATATCCTATTTGTAGGTCATTTTAATTCTTCTGTGTGGGATGCTGCCAGTGTATGGCTTGATGAGCCATGCATAAGTCTGTGCCCAAGATCCAAACAGGAAAACCTCAAGCTGCTGAAGCAGAGTGTGCAAACTTAATCACTCGGCCATGGGGCTGCCCCCTAGACCTCTACTTTGATAAGGAGTTCTGGAATACTTCTCACTTCAAGTGCCATTTGATCAAAAAATTCATGATTTCATCAACATTCCTGCTCCATTTCCTGGCAGTAAACTCAATCTTGACTTTTGTAGACATCTTACCTCATTTAGAGAAATAGAGAATGTCTGTGCCACATCTATGGATGAGCCACATCACACTTTTCAGTACTAAGCCGTCTTCAGAACTTCTTGTTTCTTTAGCTCACAATGTTTTACATGCCCATCCCTAGAGCAATCACTGCGAGCAGGGTGAAGAGATGCCCTACTAAAGACAGTGAGTCCGCCTGGAACCTGGAGCCAGGGGAAACTTCTCTAACAGAGTGACTGCTACAACACAATAAGGAGGGAGAGGTGAGCCTGCCAATGAAAGAAGGTATTTTTTGATAGAAGTAGGAAGACAATAAGTGATGAAGGGCCCATCCCTAAACATCCACTATAGTAGGCAGATAAGTGGAGTCATAGATCTATTCCTTCTGCTTGAAAGCTTTTTATAATATGGTTTACTCTTAGATATTGTTGATTATGTTTTATCCTTCAAATATTAGAATTTCACATGGGTCTGTCTATGTATGTATCTTTTAAAAAAAGAAACAATGAAATTATTTAAAAGAAATAGTGATAATTTTAGCTGATAGTTTGAAGAATGTGAGAAAAATATTTTAAAGCACATGAGAAGGTTAAATGGTATCAAAATAGTAGCATTTGTCTTTTCCCAATTCCCTGCTTTTTCTACGAGGAAAAGCTATAAAACGCTTCTGCTAATAAAAAGCATAAAATATTCCAAAAAGCTGTGTGGCAAAATTAAGGAAGCCTTTTTAATTAATAATCTTTGCTATAGTAATTATTAAAATACATTTTAGAAGTTATATTAAATTCTTCCAGTATTGGCATTCAGAGGTAAACAGAAAATTCAAAAACCCTGCACATAAAACATATATTAGACATGTCATGAAAGATATATTTGAAAAGAATCTATTAGAAAGAAAAGACTATTAGAAAGAATAGTACATAAATGGAAATCTGCATTTCATATCTTCAAATGACATATTGGTTAAATAGAAGAACCACGATATCAAGAATTGTGTCAAGCACACATAATGTTTTTCTAAAATGAAAATGTATCTACTGAGCACATATTTCTTTCCTTTTTTTTTTTTTAAAGATTGGCACCTGGGCTAACAACTGTTGCCAATCTTTTTTTTTTCTTTTCTGCTTTATCTCCCCAAACCACCCTGTACATAGTTGTATATCTTAGTTGCAGGGCCTTCTAGTTGTGGGATGTGGGACGCTGCCTCAACATGGCCTGACGAGCGGCGCCATGTCCGCGCCCAGGATCCGAACCCTTGGCCGCCGCAGCGGAGAGCGTGAACTTAACCACTCGGCCACGGAGCCGGCCCGGAGCACCTATTTCTAAAATAAACATTTAATGGTATTTTAACAGTTGATTTCCATATCTGAGCAGAAAAATAGATGGTTAATTGACATAATAAAATCAATATATTAATTCAGAAATGGCAGATGATATTGAAAGACGTTGAATTAATGAAGTCTTTTTAGTTCTTTTCAATTCTTAATATTGATGGTAAGGTGACTAGCATCTAATATTTCATCATTATTGCAGATTGTTTGTATTTACTAACAAACTTTAAGGTGAGAAAAAGTAAGATACTAGAGAAAATGTATGATTTTATCATAATTTTGAATATTCAATTTTGTTGCTTTAAATATTTGGGGGAAATAAATCAATAGACCAAAAAATAGGCAAATGTAGAGTTATAAAACTAAAAAAATACATAAAAGAATAGCTTAGCACTTGAGCCTTGTATTCTACAATTCAAATTGTTCTAAAAATAACCTAAGTTGAGCCATTTTTGCATGAAATTTGTATCTAAATACAAATATAAACCTGTATATCTGCGTGAAATTAATATCAAAATAATACAGTTAACATAGGTTTTAAAACATACAGTTTCAAAACTATCTCTATCATGCCCTCAAATGTTTGGCTTCATCATTAAAGATTCTTACAAAATAAAGATTTACATCACACAGATGGCAAATTGATCGTATTCATCACAATTTTAAGCATAACATTTTGGCAACCATCAAATATTTAACCTCATACATATGCATACTAATATTTTTTATGTAATTAATCCTATTATTATAACATCAAAAATTCCAGTATTATCTTTAACTAAAAATAAATCTTGCCTTACATAGATTATTAAAGTTGCCTTACTTTCAAGATTTCTGAGATGAGTTTTATCTTTTACCAAAATTGTTTCTTATATTAAAAAATGTCTTAAATTTAATATCTAGTTTACCCAGAAGTATGGACAAACAGAGAAACTGTGCAGTGCGATGTATCTAGATCCTTTTTTCTCCTGCTGCGATGTCATCATGGTCTACTTCAGGGAAATCTGTGCTCCTCAGAGAATCAAATTCTAATTGGATAAATAATTGGGACAAATTTCAACTGTACTAATATTTTCCTTGAAATAATATAAGAAGTAAAATTCCAAAATTTGAGTGTTACATGACCATTTTTTTAATTAGGACACAGCTATCTCATCTCTGATTTATTTTGTAACACAATGTACTTATCAAGTTTCTGGCTATATACAGATCTGCTTATAAAACCTGCAAGATATATCATAATAAAATAATATAACATGATTTTTTCCTCTTAGACTAATTATTTTATTAAACAGGGCAGTAAACACTAAAATGAAGGAATACAAAGTATGATCACTGATTATTATTTTAATAACAGTGTTGCAGAATCCAAATATTATAAACTTTAAAAAGATAGTTGCATACAGCAGGGACTAGAATCTAGATATCTTGAAGGGTGTCTGGCACTCAAAATACTGGTATGTTTGGCTGATTAGCCTCATGAGTTTAGTGAATACCATGATTTTATATTTTACTTTGCAATTTGTTTGAAGTTATACAATTTTAAATTGCTTAAATAATGATCACATGATTTTACAGTTTTTAAAAATTATTTCAAAAACATAGTGAATAATTTTCAACATATTTACATTAGACTTCAGTAGAAGGAAATAGCACTGTGTGTCTTATTCATTATATTTAAAATCAGATATAATTACAATACAGTTACTTAATATGGAATATATGTGAATGTTGGATTCACATCAAACAATAGATTGTTAATAAATACAGAAAAGTGTTCTATTTAACAATTTATGTCTCAAAGACTTGACTTTCTCAACATGTTTTCCTTTTTACAAAAAATGTATTTTACTGAAAAACTTATAAAAGTCAAACAGACCATCAAAAATACAATCAATACTTTTTCTAAGGCAAGCCCTTTCAATTTATTCCATCCTGGTTAGCCAAAAAATATCATTGGTACAGAATGATTGCCAAAATTATTTATTCTGCATTTAATTGATGTTTCAAATCATTTAAGGATTATCATGCAGGTAAAATATCAAAAAAGATACATTGTTGAACTCTAGTGGTCTGTGGAAGTTATATGTTTGAATATAATTTAAAGTATTGCTATATTAATTGTCACATACTCTAAGATATATTTTTTCATCTTACTATAAGTGAAAAAGTAATGAATAAAAGTTATATAATTTGCTTAGAATGAGACGTAAATTCAGCTACACACTGAGTTTCCAGCAAAGGAGTAAGACTTACGGAGCAGTATAACTTTAGATACGTGTTTTATGGAAAATTCATTAGAAGAAGGAAGATCGTCAAAGCAGGCCATCAGGAAGACACAAGCAATCAATATTTGACATTTGTGAGAAACAGGAACATGTGAATCAATAAGATATAAAATTTGCATTACTTTGTATGCATTTCGTTCTATATTTCTTCAAAGAAGAAAATGTAGTGATAAATTTCCTTGTTGAATACAAAATCATATAGTAGGTAACATTTTCTCACATAAACTCAATTTAGAAGTTTCATATATTATCCATGAATGTCATTAATTTAAATATTGTATTAGCACAGAAAACTGGCAGCAGCTCCTCCAACCTTGTTATAGCTCATTGAGTGGTCAATGGGGCAAGGGCAGCTCTTAATTAAATTCGTATGTGCTGGCTCTTTGCTAAATTAGCAACCAATGAGGAGACTCAAGATTTTTCTCTTCATGTCTTAAAAAATTCAACAATTTTCTCTAAGGATTGTTTCTCTTATGAAAGTAATTATAATAATTAAACTATATTATAGAGCACACTTAATAACGAAATCCATCAAAAGATACGTACCATGGATGAAAAAAAGTACAAATTCCACATAGCAGTTTATACATTAAAGCACTTGATATGTGAGCACATCCTCAATCGTTTTTCTTTATGGCAATGATTATGAGGTAATCCTGCCTATACAGATTTACATCAAAATGAATAAGAAAACAGTCAAATTTTAAAACTATTGAAATATATTTTCTTTTAATTTACTTCATTTTTCAGAAAAGCATGGCTTTTTAATATTTCATATAATTAATGGATGGTAAAAGAAAGTGGTAAAATATCTTGAGACATGAAAAATAAACCGTTCATTTTATTTAGAAGCTGAATATGTTTCTCATTTAATTTTCAGAGTATATTTAAATTACTTCCAGACCAGCTACTCTGTGTTCAACGCTGCTTTCAATTTAGCCACATATGATGACAATAATTTGGAATATTTTATATTCTTTATAGGATATATAGTTATGATAATTGCTATATTTATTTCTTTAGAAATGATCAATAATATAAACTCCATCAGGGAAGATACAGTATTTTACTCTTTTCTCTATATCCAAGGCCTAGAATGAAGCTGCACATCTAATTGGTATTTAATAAGTGTTTTCTGAATGAATGCACAAGGGAACTGCCATCCATTTATTTCTCCTGTGTGCCAAGTGCTCCTCTCGGGATTGGGGTAGAGCAGTGAAAAAAGTACACGGAATTTTCCTGTCACAGATTTTACATCCTTAAAGAAATAGACAATGAAACAAATTTCACAGAGAATCTCACATAATACATCACTGGGAGATTAACACTACAATAAAAATTCAAGCAGTGTAAGGGGATAGACAGTGAGAAGAGATGAATTTCCATAATATGGAAAGTCATTTTTCATGAAATATTTTAATTAGACTGTAAATCTGCAAGAGAAAAATATGTAATAATGTAGTATTTCACCATGAATGTTTTGTCTCTTTCCCTCAGAAGAACTTTTGTAATTGCTGTTTCATAGAACACACACTAGATGTGTCATCAAAGTCATCCTTATGCATTATACTCTGTGAGAGAAAACATCTATTTCTTATTAAACTGACTGACTAATAATAAAATCATTGATTAATAAGTCTATCTATTAATTAAAGGATCTACAAAAAAATACAATTTATCAACCAGTGTACTAAACACTAGGGATACAAAATTAAAGAACATATACTCTCTTTCCTAAAAGAGTTTACTGTCCTTGCTAATATTCTTCTTGAATAAATAAAGATTTTTAACATTTTCTCAGAACTTAAAAACCAATATATTGAAGTCAGTATAATTGAGAAAGAAAGTAAAATCTCCATATAGTCAAAACACAACAACAAGCTTCCATTTCTACTAATGACTAAGTTTCTATAAAACTGATTTTTCTGTGGAAAACAACTATAAAATCTAGATGTAGTAAGGAATTACTTGGAGGAACCAGAGCATGAAACAAAGCAGGCAGATTCTAGTGAGCTCACATACTTGGAGGAATGGTCATGTGGAGAGAGCTCTTGTTTTCACAACTTTTGTCCTGTTGCTAGCCACAGTCATGGGGCATCTGGAGTGCTCGTATTGGTGGAAAATATGAGGTCCTTCCTGCCTGAGGAACCAAAACCTAAATCAAAGGAAACTACTATATAAGCAGATGGGCAATCTCAGGTAGAAAAGAGCCGTAGAGAAGACCCCTAAATTCCGTCTACCCACATGTTTGGTCAATATGAAAGAATGAGAAGCTAAACAGAGTCAAGCAGCTCAATTCAAAATATCTGAAGTGAGACTGAAACGTTTAGTCAAGAAGTAAACTTTGGGGAAGTAACGTTGCAAGATGGGGAAATTGGAAGTCCTACCTCTCATTTCTTCACAGAAACAATGATCTAATAGTTATATTGGTACCAATATACCTTGAAGAGAAAATCAGCTACAGCTAAGAAGTAGAAGCATGCTAGAGGAGCACAAACTGAGATCAGTCACATTTAAATGGGCAACAAGAGCAATTTCACTTTACCTTGGACAGTCCTTTCCCCAAACCCACTTTGTTCTAAGGGAGAAGGTCGCCTGTGATTTCTCCTATGGTGGGAGAAAGTGAGATTTGGGAGTACGCTCCTGGCCTGTCAGGGCATCCTCCATGGGGCCAGTTTCTGTCTCATCTTATATCAAGTGCTAAATGACCTATAGAGCCTGCTACCTGAGACAGCTAGGAACAAAGGAAAAGGAAGGCATGCCCTTATAGCCAGCACTGCTCTGTGAGATTGAGAATAGGTACAGATCTAAGGGTTTTTCCTCTATAATGCAGCAAAGGAGGTGAAGAGGGCCTTATCTCCAGCACTTTACAACGCTCTCCATGGAACTAGTTTCTATTTTGTCTTATACCAAGGGCTGAACAGTTGTCTTATACCAACTGCAGAGCACAGTCCCCTGGAACAGTTAGCAGTAAAGAAAAGGGGAAGGCATCCTCTTACATACACACTGCTCTGCGTGCTTGGGGAAAAGCACAAAACTGACGCTTTTCCTCCAAAGGGAAAATAAAAAAATATCTTAAGACAAGTTAAAATGGAAACACAACATGTCAGAACTTACAGGATACAGCAAAAGCACTTCTAAGCAGGAAATTTATAGTGAAAAATACCTACCTCAAAAAACAAGAAAAATCTCCAATAGAAACCTAATTTTACACCTCAAGGAACTAGAAAAAGAACAGAGTAAGTCCAGAGTTATCAGAAGGAAGGAAATAATATAGAACAGAAATAAATGAGAGATTAGAAACACAATAAAAAAGTTCAGAGAAACTAATAGCTGGTTTTTTGAAAAGATAAAATTGACAAATCTTTAGCCAGACTATATGATGAAAAAGAAATAAGACTCAAGTACATAAAATCAGAATTGGGAGAGGAAATATTACAACTGATACCACAGAAATACAAAAGATCATAAGAGATTTCTATGAACAAATTGGATAATCTAGAAGAAATGAAGAAATTCTTAGACATATGCAATCTACCAAGACAGTATTCTGAAGAAAGAGAAAATCTGAACAGACCAATAATGAGTAAGGAGATTGAAACAGTAATCAAAAACCTCCCTCCAAACAAAAGCCAGAACCAGATGGCTTCACTGGTGAATTTCACCAAACATTTAAAGACAAATTATCACCAATCCTTCTCAAAATCTTCCAAAAAAATGAAAGAGGAGGGAAGATTTTTAAACTTATTTTACAAAGCTGGCATTACCCTGATACCAAAGCCAGATAGAGAAACTACAAGAAAGGAAAATTACAGGTCAATATCCCTCATGAACATAAATTCAAAACTCCTCAACAAAATTCTAGCACAGCAAATTCAACAGCACTTTAAAAGAATCATACACCATGATCAAGTAGGATTTATTCCTGGGATTCAAAGATGGTTCCACATATGCAAATCAGTAAATGCAATACCCCACATTAACAGAATGAAGGATAAAAACCATATGTTCATCTCAATGGATGCAGAAAAAGCATATGACAAAATACAACATCTTTTCATGATAGACTCTCAACAGATTATATCTAGAAGGGATGTATCTCAACATAATAAAGGCCAAATTTGATGAGTCCAAAGTACTCAACAGTAAAAACTGAAATCTTTTCCTCTTAGATCAGGAACAAGACAAGGATACCTACTCTCACCAGTTTTATTCAACATAGTACTGAAATTCCTAGCTAGCGCAATTAGATAAAACAAAGAAATTAAACATATCAAAATCAGAAAAGAAGAAGTAAAATTGTCTCTGTTTGCAGATGACATGATCTTATATATAGAAAACCCTAAAGACTCCACCAAAAAAACTATTAGAACTAATAAGCAAATTCAGTAAAATTGCAGGATACAAAATCAACTTACAAAAATCAGTTGCATTTCTATACACTAACAATGAACTATCTAAAAAAGAAATTAAACAATCTCATTTACTATAGCATCAAAAATAATAAAATACTTTAGAATAAATGTTACCAAGGAGAAAAAAGATCTGTACACTGAAAACTATAAGACATTGATGAAAGAAATTGAAGAAGACAGAAATAAATGGAAAGATATTCTGTGTTCACAAATTGAAAGAATTAATATCATTAAAATGCCCATACTACCTAAAGTGATCTACAGATTCAATGCAATCGCTATCAAAATTCCAATTACATTTTTCACCAACATAGAAAAAACAATCCTAAAATTCATATAAAACCACAAAAGACCCCAAATATCCAATCAATCTTAAAGAAGAAGAATAAGTGTGGAGGTATCATACCACTTGACTCCAAAATATACTGCAAAGGTATAATCATCAAAACAGTAAGGTAGTGTCACAAAAACACATGTGTAGACCAATGGAACAGAATAAAGAGCCCTGAAACAAAGCCTCACATTTATGGTCAACTGATCTTTGACAAAAGTGCCAAGAACACACAAAGAGGAAAAGCCAGTCTCTTAATAATTGGTTTTGGGAAAACTGGATATCACATGTAGAAGAATAAAACTAGACCTTTATCTCACACCATATATGAAAGTCAACTCAAAATAGATTGATTTAAACCTAAGACTGGTAACCGTAAGAGAACTAGAAAAAATATCGGGAGAACATTTCTTGACATTGGTCTTGCGGTGAATTTTCGGCTATGACATCAAAAGTACACACAGCAAAAGCAAAAATAGACAAATGGGAGACATCCATATAAGAAATTTAAACAACTCATTAGCAGGAAAACAAATAATTCAGTTAAAGAATGGGCAAAGGACCTGAATAGACATTTCACAAAAGAAGACTTACAAATGGCCAAGAAGTATATGAAAATGTACGCAACATCACTAATCATCAGGGAAACACAAATTAAAAGCACAATAAGATATCACCTCACACCTCTTAGAATGGCTATTATCAAAAAGACACAAGATAACAATTGTTAGTGAGGACTTGGAGAAAAGGAAACCCTTATACACCCCTGGTGGAAATATAAATTGGTATGGTCATTATGGAAAACAGTATGGAAGTTCTTCAAAAAGTTTAAAATATGATCCATCAACCTAATTCTGGGTATATACCTAGAAGAAATGAAATCAGTATCTCAAAGAGATATCTGTGCGCCCATGTTCATTGAAGCATTATTTAGATTAGCCAAGAGGTGGAAACAAAATGAGCGTCTGGTGAAAGATGAATGGATAAAGATATTGTGATATATATACAATGAAATATTATTCAGCCTTAAGAAAGAAGACAATTTTATCATTTGTGACAATATAGATGAACCTAGAGGAGTTAATGCTAAGTGAAATAAGCCAGACACGGAAAGACAAAAACTGCGCGATCTCACTTTTATGTGGAATCTAAAAAAGTCAAACTCTTAGAAGCAGAGACTAGAATGGTGGTTACCAGAAGCTGGGGAGCAGGGGAAACGGAGGCGTGTTGTTCCACAGGTATTGAGTTTCAGTTATAGGGAATAAATAAGTTCTGGAGATCCCATGTATAGCATGGTGACTACAGTTAATAATACTGTGTTGTAGACGAGAAGCTTGCTGAGAGAGTAGATCTTAATTGTTCTCACCAAAAAAAAAATGTAACCCATGTGAGATGTTGGATATTTTTATTAGCTTAATGGTGGTAATAATTTCGCAATGTGTGTATGTTAAAACATCATTTTCTATAACTTACGTAAGATTTTTATTTGTCAATTATACCTCAATAAAGCTGAAAAAAAATAAACAAAGTTTTCAGTCAAGCCCAACCAAGATAATTACCAGCTAAAACAAAAGTAACACTTGTTAGACAAAAACTACAGACTCCAGAACTTTTATTACTCACAATCCAATACAATTCAAAATTAACCGACATATGAAAATCCAAAAAAATGGAGTTCATTCTCAAAAGGAAATAAAATTAACTGATTCCAATCCTGAAATGACCCAGTAGTTGGAACTTGAGATGAGAACTTTAAAGTGGCTCCTTTAAAATACTTCCAATGATATAAAACAAAATATACTTGCAACAAATGAAAAGTAACGAATCTCAGCAGAGAAATTGAATGATAAAAAGAAGTGGTGGTTATGGAACGAAAGAATCCATTTTTCTTGCATAAGCAAATCAGTGAATAGACTTAGCCAAATCAAGATAACAGAGGAAAGAGTAAGTGAAGTTGAAGAGACACAAACAGAACATACAGTCTGTGAAGAAAGGAGAGAAAAAATGAAAAATAAGTTGAACAGTGATTTGGGGGACTGTTAGATAATATGAAAGTGACTAACACATCAATGAATGAGAAGTCAGTATAAAAGGAGAGAGAAAATGTGACCAAAAAATATTTGAAGAAAGAGAGATCAAAAACTTCTAAAATTGATGGAAGACATAAATTTAGATATTCAAGATGCAAATTAAAACCATAAGATTTCACTACAATCTTACTTAGAATGGCTAAAAGTAAAAAGGCCAAGAATATAGAGTGTTGACAAAGATATGGACCAAATGGAATTCATACCTTGCTGGTGGAGTGTAAACTGATAGAGTCCCTTCGGAAAATAGTATGGCAAGGTTTTATAAAATTAAACATATATTTATCATATGACCCAGCAAATCTCATTCTTCAGATTCACCCAAGAGAAATAAAAACATATTTTCAAAGAAAGATTTGTAAACAAAAAAAATTTATTACCATATTCTTTTTAATAGTTACAGTTTGATAGAACCACTCTCAACTGGTGAATTAAAAAATAGTGTTATATCCATACTACGCTATAGTGCTTAGCAATCTGACAGAGTAGAATATTGATGAACACAACATGGACAATTATAAAAAACATTATAAGTGAAACAGAAAAACCTACATACTGTATCATTTGACGCACATGAATTCTAGAAAAGGAAAATTAGTGATGGAAAGCAGATCAGTGGTTGTCAGAGCAGGTTAGGGGAGGAGCTCAACTCAAAAAGCACAGGAGAGTACTTTTTAAGTTGATAGAAATGTTCTGTGTTTTGATTGTGATGGTAGTTACATTACTGTATAAGTACCAGAATTCATCAAATTGTATATTTAAAATAAGTGAAATTTATTTATGTAAATTATACATCGATAAAGCTGATGGAAATAAAACCAGCTGCTTCACCAAAATGTAAGCACAAAGAAGGCAAGAAATATATCTAATTAATCTGAGTCCCCATTGTACTTGGCACATAATAGATAATCAATAAGTGTTCCCGAATGAGTAAAAATGGCCATGAATTGCATTAGTGCCTGTCTGTTTAAAACAGACACACCTAAGTTACTATTTGTACTATACTTTTGTGAACTTTTGAAGTCTAAATATATAAGAGATCAAGTAAGTTTTTATTTCCCACAAAGAAAATATGTGAAATTTGTTATATAATTTGATAATAGTTTCTGTAGTTTGTCATTTTGACTCTTTGCTTGTGATTATTCCAAGTCGTGGCTTACTGATTTGTAAATGACAGAGTGAAAAAAAAAATGTTCACTGCAGTTGTGGTGGAAAGAGACTGCTCTAACCAAACGACAGCAATAGCAACAATCAAAAACATTTTTTTCTCTGCTTTTTCTTTTCCCCCCTTGCATTTTTCAGGACATATCTTTTCCCAACCACAGTAAATCAAAAACAATGATTCAAAGAAAACACGAATTTTAGTGTAACAAAAATTCTGGCTTATAGAGGTAATATTTCACATCTAAGTGCCTGAAAAAGGAGAGGAAAGAAGAGCAACATGTTTGGATATACTGGTGGAAGAGACGTGTTTAGTATGAAAGCAAAGGCCACCACAGAGGGCCTTTGAGCTGGGGGAGGGGACTGTGAGGATAAACTCCCTCTGAGCATGCATGCCCTTCTTGCCCGTACCCGTGGGCCACCTGCTCTGTAACAGGGCAAGACCATTATAGGCACACCCTCTCCCCTGTCCCAAACCGCTGGAAGATGGGCTATGCAAATGCTGTGTAGGGTGGTGGCCTGAAGGGAAAAGCTTATCCATTGACCAGAGGAAATCAACAGAACCAGGGGAGGAATTTCTCCTGAACATGGGCAGTGCACTCACTCTGCAACTGTTATTCTTCTTAGAGGAAAGAAGAGCCTCTCCAGTTTAATCAGATCCCCTTAATGTGGCTCCTCAGAAAGAATGAGAATCATGCCTGAAGAGGCAAGATGAAATAGTCGGTTTGACATCCAGATGCCTCATTACAATGAATCAACACTAGTCATCTTGTGACTTTATCAGGAGAAAAAAAAATCTTTCTCCTATTATGTCCATATGCTACTCAGAAGTTTCTTGGCTGCCTGAAATTATTTTTGAACATTTCGGTGTCTCCAGCAGTAATTTGGCAGGGTTAGCAACCTCTGCTAACAAAGCCATTGCTGAAAAAGAGCAATTCATCTTTCCTGAGTTGTGCATCATTTTGGTTTGTTTGCTACTGTTTTTCTCTGTTTTTTCCCCATCTATGGTTTGGTGAATTCAGCTGGGTGTTGGTGGGTCCTGATAGTACTCCTTGTGCCTTCCTTTAAAATGAAAAACACCAGCTGTTCGGATGTCATGCTTTACATCTGTCTTCTCATTCTGTTCTGCTTTCTAAACTCAATTCTATCAAGATCATTACTATTGTTTCCAATTACTCTGGCTCACCGTTTTAGTATTACTTTGACTCCTATTATTGCTTCATCTCCAATCAGATCATTTATCAATTTTTGTTTGTGAATGACCCTCAGATTCATCTTTTCCATCTATTTGGCCTGTCCCAATGAGATTCTCCAGTCTCTCTTTCTTTTGCATTTATCAGACAGATAACTTCTATATTGTTTCCAGATTAATACTCTTCAAACATTGCTTGCAGCACTTACTCCCTTGGTCAAAACCTTTTGCTAGTTCTCAAGTGCCTAGCTTATCGGATCCAGATAGCTCAATGTGGCACCCGCGGCTTCCCACAACCCGAACTACTCTGGCTGTCCCTCTTCCCGACCTCTCACTTCTCAAACGCGCTTGTCTATCTAAATGTATAATTCTTTCCTGACTGTGAGGTCTTATCTAAGAGAGATATGTCTTCTCACCATAGACATACTTACATCACACATTTTTGGTTTTGCAGTGATATACAGTTGATTCTCCTTATTTGGGGAGTTCTGCTCTATAAATTTGCTGTGAATCTTGAAATACCAAACATTGACCCGTCCATCGTGGGGAAAATTATATATCTGCATCTATATCTATACCTGCACACACACATATCTCATGTAGATTATAATCTTAAATCCTAAAAATAATTTATCTTGGTAGATTCTATTTTCTTTATCTTACAAAAGAGAAATTAAGGTTTAGATGTGTTAAGTGACTTGCCTGTGGCCACCCCTTTACAGGTGCCAGAGCTGGGATTACAAACTCCATCCAACTGGCCCCAGAGCTGGAGTTTCTCGCAGTACACTGCTCTGCTCCCTACTGTTTCCACCCTCTGGTCACTTCTGATGAGAGCTGAAACAGGAAGGCAGAGCATTGCCTTGTTCGACCTCAGCTGGGAATGAGAGCCTAGGGTGACTCAATTTTTTGCTGCTCTGCTCATACCTGCAAATGTCTGTGAAAGCACTGTGGGTATTAATTTTGGCTTTACAAACAGATTGTATCTGGTAGGAATCTGCTGATAATGAGGATTGACTGTATATGCCTCTTCTGTGAGCTCCTAATTTAATACTTGCTGCAACAAGAAAAAAATAGGCATTTTCTCTAATTTTATTGTGTTTTTATCTCACTATATGATGTGGCAATTAATTTAAGATATATAAGTGTGTGTGTGGGGGGGGGTGTTTATACGTATTTGTGTTTTAATAAGCCTCCAGTGCAGTGGTGAGGGCACATTAGACAGATTTATTAAACAGTCACTACATAGACAGCTGTAAATTGATCTTACAAGCCTTTTCAAAATGACCGTTGGCCTAACTTCAACATAAAATGTAACTATTTATCCTGTAATCTTAAAATTTAATATTTAGGATGGGTCTAATAGATATTTTCACTTAAAATCTTTGCAGAAGAACTTTATGAGATTTGGGTTGGTAATGATAATGACTTCTAATGTTTATGGGATATCTACTGTATGATAGACATTATCCTCAGCACTTCATATACATTCAATATGGCCCAAGCTCTTCTGTTTTCTACATGTCAAACAATTTAGAAATGACAGAGCAGTTTTAACCTGCAGGTTTTTCTGATTGTGCAAAATATTTTGAGCTCGTGTTTTCGTATATGGATTGCTCCACATCCTCAACCTATAATCTATAAAAAAAACTTGAGAATATGTTGCTAACAAGTGTTGTCTTTTAACATGAAGAAAGTATTCTGAATACTTTTAAAATAAATATTTAATGTCCTGGTTGAACAAAACAAATCAAAAGTTTCAGAAGGGATATACAGTTTCAGCTTGCAGACATAGAATGCTAAAAAGAGTGTTGCTCCACATAACAAGGAAAAAGATGTGCAAACTTTCCTTGAAGTCATTAGAGAACCAAAGTCACGAGATAAAAAAATAAGTTTAAATCTAGAGGGATATAGGCACCTGCAGGGAGAAAAAGGACCTGAGAATTTGCCTACCTGGCACAGATTCTACTGGATGTTATATAAGTAAGATTCAGCTGGAAATGATTTTAAAAATTGCTAAAGACTGAGTGTGGGCTAGCTGAGTATATGAAGCTCCTGGGAGCCACTGAAATAGGGAAGTTTACACCATTTTGGAAGCTTTTCTTCAATAACCCAAGAGACTCACAGAAAATATGAATGAGAATCCTGTAAAAGTTTTCTCTGTGGTGCTGGGGAGAAAAATAACAGTCACTGCCAAAATAAGCCTAGATCCATCTTCCTTTTCTCCCATATGAAATAGTAGCCTATGTTTCTACCAAGAAAGCCAAGGAAAAAACTAGCCTGAGGGCACTGGCGGATATTCACTGGAGTTGGGGAGCAGGACAGCAGCCACCCCACTGAAAATCTGTCTTTATCTATCTCTCCTATGGAACAAAATCATTATGTTGAGGGAGAATGACAGCAAAGTAGTACATTGTAGGCATTGGGACAACTGTGGAAATCCACTGTAGATGGAGGGTGGAGAATAGCAGTGAGAGACAAGAAAGAAAGGAAAGAAGACAGGAAGGGAAGGAGGAAGGAAGGGAAGAAGAGAGGAAGAGAGAGAAAGAAAGAGAGAAAGAGAGAGGGAGTGAGGGAGGAAGGATGGAAGGAAGGAAGAAAAAGAAAGAAAGCAAGCAAGAGAAGAAAGAAAGAAAGAAAGAAAGAAAGAAAGAAAGAAAGAAAGAAAGAAAGAAAGAAAGA